>NC_061091.1:39064976-39077476 GCF_015104395.2 Macrobrachium nipponense
CCAGCCAGGAAGGGATAGGTGCTTGTTTAATGCAAAATTTTGATGGTAAATTGCATCCTATCGCTCCCTATAGTAGAATATTTAGGACACGGCCTAACATTAAAAGATTGATGACCACCATAGATAAGAAAACCTTTGCTGATGTGTCGAGTTTAGTTCATTTCAAGATGTTGTTAATAAGGAATAAAGCAGAGGTTCTTACAGATCGTAAGCTGTTGCTGGGTCTTTTTAATAAGTCAGATCTAGGTGGTTTTTGACAAATAAGGATTTTGATGCTGAGTTGAAGTATATAGAGGGCAGGTAGTAGCAGATGCTCTGTGCACGAATTTTTTTATACAGAGGGTAATTGTGTTTGTAAGGTATCTGGTGAACGTATAGACTGGGATATTAGCATGGTGGAGGCAAGACAATAAAAGGGATAATTTTTAGCAGACAGAAAGGCCTTTCTCAGAGTTGAATCGGTTAGAAAGGGTTAAGTAGCCTTTTATTTGTCTGGAGTTAGAAGGCAATTTAATAGTTAGGAAAATTAGGTACAAGCTGAGAGATAGTGATGATAAAGGGGATATAACACAGATAGTCGTCCCAAGTCTACTTCCTATGAGTTAGAAATTGCACATTGTAAATTTGGTAATCCACATTTGTTGAGTAGAGATGATATATATAAAAACTATGTGGACGTTTTTAGTGGAAAACGTTCCCTCTTCAATAGAAGAATTTGTGAAGGAATGTCCAGTTTGTAACGCATGCAGGCCAGCGAGGGTTACTGGCTGTAAACTAGGTTCTCTCCCCATACATAGTAGGCCTTTTCAGAGATTGCATACGGATATTTTGTCGAATTTTTATGAATCAGGATACGATTACAGACATTAGTTAGTAGATGTTGATGAGAATTTAAGATTTACTGAGATTTTTCCAATAAGGAACAAAATGGCAGAAGTTGCTATTTCCATTTTTGAAGGGTTCATCTGGCGTTACAGTGTTCTGGAGGTACTTATTACATATTATGGTAAAGAATTTAGGAATCAAACTTTAGATTGTCTCGCAGAAATTATGGGGATACGGAAAGTAACTATTATCCCGTATAGACCTGAAGTTAATGGGTTATGTGAATGAGGCAATAAGTAAATTATCGAACATCTCAGAGTCACTGTAGGTGCCAATGATTGGAACTGGGACCGATATATAGATACGGTCCATCAACGTTAATACTATGGTTAGCGATACCACTGCCATGTTTGGCTATCCAGCGTAAGGCGCGTTTGATTCCGTATCTATTCTTGTCGCTGTGATGATATGATTAAGTCGTTGGTTTCCATGGCCACAGAAACACATGCGTGTCTGGGTAGTAATTTTGAGTCAAAGACGCAATAAATGGTTGAGAGAAGTAATGCAAAATCAGACGACAAAGAAGGTGCAGTTTGAGATCAAGTATTCTTGCAAATTAATGACAGGAATCAATTGAATTATAAATTATTGCCTATGTACGAGGGTCCATTTCGGGTTGTGAAAATAAAGAGAGGGAATAGATTTGTTGTTCGTATTGACAAAGTTAGCACATATATTTAAGATCAAAATGGCAAAGTAATAGTATATGGGAGTTTGTTTGCTTGTTTCTTTGTTCTTCTCTCTTCCCTCTCATTTTTCCTCACCTTTGTGCTCAGTTGGTGGAACAGTAGTATATGTTTTTTCTCAGCAATTTAGCTTGATTTTTGGCATAAGTTTCTAATAATAATGAAGTCTTCTACCGTTCGTGTTTTCCGCGTTATTTTGGGGGTATCTCAGATATATTTTTGTTATAATCTGTGTTAAACATGATGCAGAAGTATCATAGAGTTCGGTAGGCATTTCTTTTTTTTTTAGTTTTGGAAAACTTTATAGTATATTATAATTGCCTGTTAGGAGCGCTTTTAATGACTTAAAGGGGATGGTAATTGATGAATATGCGCTGCAGTTTTACTTATTGAAGTGCTGATTGATTATGTCGATGTTGTAGGAGATTATATATCTCAAGTGTATTTTCAGTCTTTTCTTTATTTGCAGTGGTAGAGTCGATTTTGAATAATTAATTTTCTTTTTTAAGTAGTGGTTTATTTTGCAGTTGTATACATTAAATTTTCTATTATGCATTGTTTCGTGTTGATGGTGCTAGATGGGCAATTTTCAGTCTGTAGGTGTTTGATTTAGTGACAATTCTTTGTTATTCCATGACAGGTACATTTTGCAATGACAGACTGTTGTCTCTAGGGTTAATAGCGAGTTATAATTAACCCATGACATGACTGACGAACCACATACATGCACCATTTCCTGCAGATGCAGACTAGTGGGAGCTCTGGCACTCCTTCGCCTATTGGAAGGATCCACAGCCTTTTTGGATAGTAATGGGCAAGGTTTCGCCACTTGCTGTCGTCCGCAAAGAGGCTTCCAGTTCTTCGCCGAGGATGTTTATGCAGTGCGTGGATAATTAGCGCAGGCGTGTTCAGTTCCAGGCCATACAGCAGATTTCGAAGTCATCAGAAACACAATATGTGAATGGATGCAATCTATCCTGAACTGCTCCATATCAATGCTCAATTTTTATTGGTTACAACCATGATGGTGGCTGTTTTTTCCCTTTGTTTTAGTTTAAATACGATATACCTTGGTGCCCAAGAACAAATGTCTTCATATTGGTGTATAGATATAATCTATGAGCTGGCCCAGAGTGTTGAGATGTGGCTATTTTATTCGGCGGTAGAACGAACTTATGTATTTTATTGTGTATATGCAAGGTCGCCCACATAATAGGTGGGCCGAGCTCCTGTATCAATATATATTATTTATAGTAATGCTTACTGTGTGGCATAGGTATGCCATTATTCAGCAATCTTGCTAATGCATCGGTTGTAGACATAGCGAGTGGCTTTTATGATTGTATCAGATATTTATTTGCCCGGAGGTTGTGCGGAGTTTCACTCGCATCTTAAATTTTAAGTTCATGGTTTTTCCTAACCTTCACCTCGCTCCAGCATTGTCTCAAGACGTAATCAGGGTATGGACACAACGCGTTTCTTTTGTTTGAAAGAAAATATAAAACTTTTCAGTCTTGCCTGGACTCTTATTGAGCTTCTTTGCGTTGTTTGTGATATGTGCAGCCAAGCACAAGACGTATTGTCGTACACACACAGGGAAACCAATTTTCCTATCGTTGAGGATATATCTTAATGTTCTCGTGATGTATCTTGGGATGTCAGTGTTTAGATGTAATGGACATTATAAAATAGTGTATGATGGACGTAATATGACTCGCAATATGATTTTGGAGAATTTTTACTTAATATTTCTGTTTTGTCCGCGTTATGTTTTTGAGATCTCATTTCTATGTTTGGTTCTCCATTCATTAGGATTAGTTTTTACTTGGCATTTTGGAAGCCAGTCCAAATGATTCATACTATTGAAATATTAGTGGTTTGTTAGTGTTTCGAATAAAGTCTATTTTAGTAGCTCGGAATTTGATTCACTGGCCTTAGCTTAATTGTGATTTGTGATAGAGGTTATGATGTTCCATCTTGTTTCTTCAGCCGAGCAGGATTGTCTGTGGACTTCACATGTACAAATTTTTCCATATGATATAACATGTGCATTATTCAGAAAATTAACCCTGTTCATATGCAACAAGTCGACAGCGCCTTGTCATAATTGCATTCTTCTCTCTTCAAAAACCATCTGGCAAGTTCAGAAAGACAGCAGCTTTAGTGAAAACAGAAAATGAAGCATTAGAAAAATATTGAAGTTTTCATGTCCACTGATATGTTACTGTGAACAAGTGCCAATCAGTCTGTGCATATTGGATGCACTAATTACCTGATTTAATTCAATAATACGTTTTTAATGCGTCCTACATAAGAATTTTACATCACAAATGATCACATCAAAGTCCATTTCATCAATTATATAAATAAAATATGGCAGGATGATCGAAGATCAACTCTCAACATAGGTTTAAGTCACCCTAAATTCGAAACAATACGGAATAATCAGAGTATTAGATTTACGACGTGGTCCACGGAATCTAAGCATGGTCCTAGATCAACTGTGGATTAACACTTAATTTTCTACTTATCATCATCATTTATAAACCTGAATGTTGACCTTATGAGCCATGTCACCTGCTTCGTTGTGTTACATAGAATCCTGCAGTGACGTCATGCTGACAGATGGCGCTAATCATTTTTCTTTATTATGAGCAGACAACATTTAAGTGCAGGAAAAAAAAAATAAATAAATAACATAAAAAATGTCAAAACTCATCAACTTTGTTTATGCTACGTTGGTATCATTGTGTTGATATTTCTTGATTTCTTGAATATTCCATACCCCACCTATTTTTTCTGTTTCTCATTTCGCAGAAACTCGTAGTTTCTTTGCGCATATCTCACGTCTGTTATCGCATGACGTTTATTTGCAAAGTGCTTCATCTTCTCCCAGTTACTCTAAAAAATCACAGTGATCGACAGGCATTCTTCGCACCGATCTCTAACTCGATAGCAATATGTGAAAAAAATCATGCTCACAAAACAACTGTAATAAAAAAAACTTCCTATGCATTCTACGTAACACACATACACACACGGGCGCGCGCGCACACACACACATACACACAAATTGCCGATCGATCTTAGAGTAAATTCTCATACAGCTTATCTTCCATTATTAAATTCTTGAATTCCAGTTTTCTGACGAATTCTCCATTCTGTCATGAAATGCAGGAAGCAACAAAGATCTTCCCCCAGAGGAACATTCACATAATTTTTCGGGAGCTGAGTCCAATTACAAGGAAACTTTAATTAAAAACTTCGCACAGGATTAAGTGAGATAAAATGGGTCGTTGGGTGAAAATAGAGAAGGGGAACAAAAAGAAAGAAGAAACCGGTAGAGAAAAATATAACACCATCTTTCAAATTTTATTAGAAAAGGATGTGGGTAAACGTAGCTTCACCACTTACCTATTAACAACGAAAATTTATCCCCTATCATTTTATTCTACCTCTACGTCACTTGCCATCAATATATTAGCTTTTCATTCTGTTTTAGAAGATGCAGCTACTATTTATCTTTACTTGCTAAAGCTTGGTTAGCTGTAACCCACCATTTATTTACAACACTCTGTCCGTTGCACATCTTCCAACGAGTGTCTCCGAATCAGTTTTGATTGTACAGTTAGCATCTTACAATTACTCAAGACTTACGCATTTATATATTTCGATCCAAATAGACTCGTAAGCCTTCAGATTTCTTTTTCTAAAGAATGAATCATAACATTGTTGAATTTTTTTTTAAATGAAAATCTAAATTTTATTGTTTAAATAAAAAAAAAAACTGTTCCAGTTATGTCTGTCCTTTTGTCAGATATCTCAGTTCGTCCGCTTATACCATTGCGTTTCTAAAATCAGTGATGATTACTGAAACAGATGTTAGCAGAATTTCAGTACACATTCACTCAAGTTTAGGAAAAGATGAGATGTGAAGGGCACGATTCTTTATACCTGTTACATAGAATAACAATTCTTAAGCCAATATCCAATATACTAGAAGTAGTTTCCTTGATGCAAATAATTCCTTTCTCGGTAAATTATATGCAATTAATCTTTTTACTTACATAATTATTTTCTTTTTTAAATCTCTGAATTGTATTAAGCTCATAAATTTTGAAAATCTTTATATTTAGCAAGTCCCTGCACAATAATGGACATCTTATTATGATATCTAGCAATTTTGCAACCTTATTTAAAAATCTCTGGAAAATTATCAGTTCCTTAAATGTAACTGCTTCCGGGTCTCCGTTGTCCTCGGAGTAGGAGAAGGAAATGGCTGGGAATTCTAATGACCCAATCCCAAGGCGGACGACCGCCTAGATGAGGCTTGCAAGATATTAAGAAAAACTCATGAACCATACTTCACTTTTAAACGTATTTAACCTCATCTATTCACATCTCTCCTCTACTTCCGTCCCCAACGAAGATGCCTCTCCCCATTATATTCTGCATTGTTATCCTCACTCTACAAACCAAGGATACTGATGACAGTCCTGCTATGTTTAAACTAATAGAATCTACCTACTTTCCTTTCCCTTTTGGACATAACGGTAGATTTATAAATTAACGTGACTTAGAAAAATGCTGATAGGATTACCCTTATTTTGAGCCAAAATTCTACTACCACTATTACTACTACTACTGCTACTACTATTATTACCTCTACTGCTGTTACTAATACTACTACTACTATTATTAGTTTTATCTATACGAAAACACAAGGGACTTTCTCCATGTCTAGAAATAACACTCGAATAAACTTTGCAAATCATACACCACCTTGACTTATTACAAGAAAAAAATAAAAACAACAATTCCTTGTCTACGTCTCCCTTTTTCGTCTGTTTCTATTATAGTTACAACAGGAATGAAACATTCAGTGTTTTCTTCCCATTCTTTTTACTCTTTGATTATCGGTTTGTTCAAACGGCTGTTTAGTTAGAACATCAGTGCACCAAGTTCTAATATTAATTTGTCATTAAAATATCAAAAGTCAGTACTCAAAGTTATGGGTAAAGTATCACTGATTCCCTTGAAAAGCTGTGAAAGTGCTAGAACTACATTCCTGGCACGTTTTCCCAAGTCCGCCAATTCTTCATCATATGAAATATTCAGAGCAAGCAACCTTCCAGCCATGATTGGTATGTATATCCTCCATCTGCTGCAGGCTTTTATTTTGACTGCGAGCTCAGGGTGGATATGCATTTGTTTTCTGCTCATACTGTCTCCATTAACATATTCAGTTTTAACTAATATGCAACGAAACTGCAAGTGCAGAGTTCCTGCGATTATCTTTTTTTTAATGTATAGTACTTTGAGTTCTTACATTTAACTCCCCGTATAATAAAATATAAACATGTGTGAGTGGCTGTTTGATGTGGCTGGTAAAACAAATTTATTCAGTTTTTTTTTTCTTAAAAAAAAAATTATAACGCTTTTTATTTTGTTTTTCTGTTCTATCTCTTTTGGGATCGATAGTTGACCTGCATTCAAGGATATAAGTTATTTAGTTCTGATAGAATATATTTGGGTCTATGGGAAATAGTTGTTCTCACCAAGGAACCGTAATATAAAGACAAAATTAGCATTTAAGGAGTCAACGTCTCTTTACTGAAGAGACAATTATTCAGAAACAATATGCACCAAAGCTTCCGTTAAACCATAAAACTTCGCGTCCATTAAAAGTACATCCTAAACAAGTGTTATAAGGGGACAAAATGGTAACGTTGACTCGAGCGGGGACAGTGAGCATCGCCTTGCCACCCCCACCCATCTCTCTCTCTCTCTCTCTCTCAACTTGAATGCAACCAATTAACCACAATTACCTAAGGTCGTTAAATCAGCTCCATAATTACCAAAAATAGACTTTATTTATAAAGAGCCAATGATTAACTGAATAAGTCAAATTCTGAAACTTCAGCTACTAAATACAACACAATGAAAACTTCCAATAAGGCACCAATATAAAAAGGTATAATTGAAAGTAGGAAACCAAAATAAAACTGGCGATGGGACAAAACCCGCCCACCCCTTTTTCTCCAATAACTAAACATCAGTCGGATAAAGTAATTAGTTTCTCCCCTACAATTAACAGCACTCCGTTATGTGGATCGCCAGATCTACCTGAGAAGAAGAAGAAGAAGAAAGGAATCCCACATAAACAAATGGTAAATATATCAAAAGCATATTAATTAATTTTCCTGGAATAAACCATGAAGAGTAATATTTCTGAAACAAATCTTTAAAATCTACCCGGGCACAAAGGTGAGTATGCTTACCAATTTCAGTCGTGAACACAAAATCTAGCAAAGTAAAGCGAGGCACTGCCGAACTCGACCTCCAAGCAGTGTCCAATTACCCTTCATCCTCCCTCATATAGAGGAGTAGACCCCAAGTAATCACGTACGAACAGCTAATAGTCACACCCATGGAATCTGACTAAAACCAGATCGGAAGTGTACCTACTACCACCTATGAACAAACACCGGCGACCTCTCTACCTTTGGTAGCGGAATTGAGACATCAGTCTTCAACATCACGCCAACCAAAAAGCGATGCGTCGCACATTCCGAAGCCTCGCTGTCTTCGTGGGAGCCAGTGATGACAACTGCAAAAATAATGTTCCGACACACTCGCTTTTCGATCTTTTGAACTGACATTTTGTCATCTCTCCACAGTGCAGCAAAACAAAACTATGCAAACTATGAACTTGCAAGGTAATGAATTATATTCACAATGGTATTCATATTATATTAATAATACCTATTTCATATGCTCGGCCCCACCTACCTTGCTGGAGACCTCGTCCAATCACAGTTTATACAAGGTAAAAAAAAAGAAAAAAAAACACGACGCCGGCAAATATATATATATATATATATATATATATATATATATATATATATATATATATATATATATATATATATATATATATATATATATATATATATATAAAAAACACGACGCCGGCAAATATATATATATATATATATATATATATATATATATATATATATATATATATATATATATATATATATATATATATATATATATATATCCGCCGGCGTCGTGTTTTTTTTTCTTTTTTTTACCTTGTATAAACTGTGATTGGACGAGGTCTCCAGCAAGGTAGGTGGGGCCGAGCATATGAAATAGGTATTATTAATATAATATGAATACCATTGTGAATATATTACTTACCTTGCAAGTTCATAGTTTGCATAGTTTTGTTTTGCTGCACATACTATATATATATATATATATATATATATATATATATATATATATATATATATATATATATATATATATATATATATATATATCATTTTGGTTTTTCAGCGTGGTTTTTGGAGTTTCTTTTTCTTTTCGTGTATTTTTTTTTAGATTTCGCGTTTATTTGGGCGATTTCTCCTAATGGGGTATAGAGTTTGTGAGTATTTATTTATTTTTTTATTTTAGGTTGGAGAAATGTTTGTAGTTTTTTTTCTTTATTATTATTGAGGAAATTGGTATTTTCTTTAAGGGGGTATGGTTAGTCATTAGTGGTAGGCGCTATGGTTTTTATATATTGTTGACGGCGATTTGCGGTTTTATGATCTTGTGAGAGTATTGGTTTTATTTTCTTTTGTGGTGTGGTGAGTTCAGTCCTATAATTTTACGGGTGAATTTGTTCGATGGTTATGTGTTAAGCTCCATTTTTTTTCTGGGCATTAGAGTTTTTTGTATTAGTGGTGCTAGCTCGACAAGGTTCAGTCAGTAGTTACTGGAGTTTTTAGATAATTGTTTGTTACTCCTTTAGAGATATATTTTGGAGTGATAGATCATAGTTTCTGGAGAATATTAGTTTCGGGTTAATTCCTCTCTAATTGACCCGTGACATGACTGACGATTTTAATATATATATATATATATATAATATATATATATATATATATATATATATATATATATATATATATTATATATATATTATATATATTATATATCATTAATTATCATCCAACAAGTGCTGTTAACCATCCCGGACTGTAGATCCACGACGAAACGACGAGCATCCCCTTTCGCACAACGGCAACATGGGCATGGTACTCTCCTAGACTAAGGTAGCTGAAGAACGTTTGCTGGCTTCATCCCACTGGAACATAGGGAGTGGTGCCTTTCAAGTGGTTCGTCAGTCATGTCACGGGTCAATTAGAGAGGAATTAACCCGAAACTAATATTCTCCAGAAACTATGATCTATCACTCCAAAATATATCTCTAAAGGAGTAACAAACAATTATCTAAAAACTCCAGTAACTACTGACTGAACCTTGTCCAGCTAGCACTACTAATACATAACCATCGAACAAATTCAACCGTAAAATTATAGGACTGAACTCACCAAACACCACAAAAGAAAATAAAACCAATACTCTCACAAGACCATAAAACCGCAAATCGCCGTCAACAATATATAAAAACCATAGCGCATACCACTAATGACTAACCATACCCCCTTAAAGAAAATACCAATTTCCTCAATAATAATAAAGAAAAAAAAACTACAAACATTTCTCCAACCTAAAATAAAAAATAAATAAATACTCACAAACTCTATACCCCATTAGGAGAAATCGCCCAAATAAACGCGAAATCTAAAAAAAAATACACGAAAAGAAAAAGAAACTCCAAAAACCACGCTGAAAAACCAAAATGATAAGCTCCTTCACTGCCGATTAAAAATACCGTCGCGTTTGTGGAGAGAGAGAGAGAGAGAGAGAGAGAGAGAGAGAGAGAGAGAGAGAGAGAGAGAGAAACCAACTAGAAACAGAAAAATCACAAAAACTCTGCGGACGACTGTCCTTGCATTTTAAATACTCCATCGCTTACCCGTACGAAAAGACCTTAAAAAAAGAAAAGAAAAAAAAAAAAAGACAGATGGAAAAAAGTAACCAAAACCAGCCCCGAATTACTATTAAAATGTTCTCTCGAACTCTCAAGGTCCCAAATTACAAGGAACACGTTATCTCCTCCAAATGCAACTTTATATTGTCTGAACTCACATTACTTACTCGACAACTTCTCGTGCCTATGAGTCTACGGTCGGAAACTGGACCTGCCCAACAAGGATCTCGTTCAATACATGTCTCCTACAGCTATACCTGCCACTCTCTAGCCATGGTAACTAACGATTTAATCGTAAAACTACAAATAGAAGGTACAAATAACAAAACACACGTATATCGCACGAAACAACTAAACAATACCTCAACCAGTGACATGCCAATGGTACCACTAACCATCATCTTTATACAGTAGCAAATAGTATAAGAAAGAATACAAAATGAGATGAAATAAAAAAAGATCTATCTCCGTTCTGACAACTACTTCCAATTATGACTTTAAGAGCATCGAACACTAATAGACACTCTTTATATCCCCACAATTTCCTCCAAACATTTTAATATCTTACTAACAAATTCTAACCCATAACTTGCGAAAAGGCACCTCTGGACTCACACAGCGGCAAACGTATCCGCAAAAAGGAAAACTATAGCAACCACTTCAAAGAAAAATGTAACTAACAGGCAAATGAAAGGTCAAAGATAATTCATGATTTGGCCCACATATTTTGAGGATTTAGGTGTCAAATGGCAGCAGTCATCTAGTAGTTTTATGCTCTGAAAAATTATTTTGATGTACCATGAAACTTACCTGTTAACTGGAAAAGGGTAATAAGCCTTTGATGTGAACAAATAAAATAATAATATTTATTTATTTTCTCAACACTGCTTGCATAAAACTGGTTTTTATAAATATAACATAATCATTAAATATTTCATTCAGCTTTCGAAATCTTGAATGGAAATTAAAATAATTTGAAAAGGAACATTCGGAGACAATTAAGCAACATGAGAATAGAAAATGTATAAGAAAAAAGTGTAATAGTTTATCAACGGCAACAATAAAAAGGAAGGCAATTGAAACTAAGAAAATAGCAGGAAATCTGCAAAGATTAAATAGGAAAGCGTCAGAATTAAAAGGTTTCAGTGTACAAGTGAAGGAAAAAAGACAACATTAAATCTGCAAAAATTTTGTAGAACAAATATTATGGATGCAAAAGTTAGAATGTACCTAGATATCTTTGAACTAATTCGCAAACCGTAAAGTGAAGTATAAAAGTATAAAGAGAAAGGATAATAATAATAATAATAATAATAATAATAATAATAATAATAATAATAATAATAATAATAATAATAATAGTAGTACTGCAGAAGATGGATGCTGGGTACCAACTCAAGAAAAGAGGCAACAGAATTAACCATCTGATGTTCATGGACGACATCAAGCTATACGACAAGACCATCAAGGAAATGTATACCCTAATCCAGACTGTAAAGATTGTATCTTGGGACATCAGGATGAAGTTTGGAATAGAAAAATGTGCCGTAGTCAACATACAAAAGGGCAAAGTAACAAGGACAGAAGGGATAAAGCTACCAGATGGGAGCAACCTCAAACACATTGATGTGATACAAATACCTGGGAATAATGGAAGGAGGGGATATAAAACACCAAGAGATGAAGGACACGATCAGGAAAGAATATATGCAGAGACTGAAGGCAATACTCGAGTCAAAATTCAACGCCAGAAATATGATAAAAGCCATAAACACATGGGCAGTACCAGTCATCAGATACAGCGCAGGAATAGTGGAATGGACGAAGGCAGAACTCCGCAGCATAGACCAGAAAACTAGGAAACATATTATGACAATACACAAAGCACTACACCCAAGAGCAAATACGGACAGACTACGTGTAACACGAAAGGAAGGAGGGAGAGGACTACAAAGCATAAAGGACTGCGTCAACATCGAGAACAGAGCACTGGGGCAATATCTGAAAACCAGTGAAGACGCGTGGCTCAGGAT
>NC_061091.1:39082476-39087476 GCF_015104395.2 Macrobrachium nipponense
TATATGACTTTTTTAAATATTGCTATAGGTTTCTGTATCATCTTATTTGAATAATTTCTGTGACACTGATGTACCCAATTTCATATATGATTTTTTGTATGTTGTAGTGTAATAATTAGTAGCATATGTGAATAATTTTTTTGGTTAAATGCAGAATGCCTTTACCAAATTACTCGACACTGTCAGAGATAGCTCATACAATTTAAGACCAACACCAGACAGACGTGGCCGAATCCCAGTACCAATTTCACAAACCTTAGTGACGCAGCGAAATACTAACCCTATTAACACAACTAACGATAACCATAACAGTGGTAATAATACTAATATCAAAAATAATTATAGTAATAATACTAATAGTACTAAACAGAATGAATCAGGCATCTGTAATAACGCAGGCAACACGTTTCTGTGGACAAGCAGAAGATACCAATCCTGACAAAAATAGGCTAGAAGTCTATTCAGAGCATCATTGGTTAGTTCATGCTGAAAGCCGCATATCTTCAGGGGGAATAACTGATGAAAGAGCTAAGATTAATGAAGCCTTGCTTCTCGTTAGTTCAGAACACGGTGATGCATATAAAACTTTGAATTCTGTTCGTTTCAGCAAATCAACTAAATATGAGGAATTCAAAACAATTTGTTCATCGCTCTGAGAACCAGTAAGTAAAGCGGACACATCATTATATATATTGCTAAACTCCTTAACCGGCAATATGAATCGATAGCAAATCTTTACTCAAATATTTAAAATACCGTAGATAAAGTAACAGAAGACTTACAGACAACAAACATCACCACAGAAGATAAGACGCAGTTCAGTGAGGATGAAAAGGACTTAGTTAACCTAAGATATATATTAAACTACCTATCATTTGGAACAATATATCTTGCACTTGGAGAAGATGAAAAGAGGGCTTTCAGAAAAAATTTAAATTGGTCCGAAGAGTAACAGCCTTCAAACATTAAAAACAATGAGGCAAGAAATCCAGAAGACAGAAATAAATCTTTCCAAGGAATTTGTAAGGGTAACGATAAAACAGGTGAAACAGGTAGGCAGTTTTTAATGTCTGCACTTAGATTAGAACTTTGCCAGTGTTATGGCTATTGTTCAAGACTCTTCTGTGACTAATTCTCTCTCTCTCTCTCTCTCTCTCTCTCTCTCTCTCTCTCTCTCTCTCTCTCTATTCTTCTAACTCTCTTTTTATATTTATGCTATTCCTAACTGACTTTCTTCTAGCTATCATCACATATACTGGGAATTTTCCAATCCTTACGAAAAGCATATTCATCTACAGCTTCATATCAATAACTCCCTAGTGTTCTTTAACTTATATGTCATTGATGTTTACCCTATATTATTCTTTTCCAAATGATAAGTCATATGTATACCGAAATTATGTATGGAAATAACTTCGTAAAGTAACTAAGTCTAACGGAATAACCAGCCTGTTTCACGGGCAGAACCAGCTCCATTTCAGGGAATGCCTTCTCACCCCCAACCCCTTCGGAGGGTGGGGAAGGTAGGATGAAACCCAGTTATCATCATCCTTATATATATATATATATATATCTATATATATATATATATATATATATATATATATGTGTGTGTATCCCAATATCCCTACACTTAACAATACCATGGGTGGAACTTCAGTAGATTTGATGTAACACTTTCAAATATAACGGTGAACTAATGAGCTATATAAGACTGGCCAATATAATCAGTTTCATGTGATACTGATCAAACTTTTCGAAAATATTTCCCAATACTTGAAGCAGTATATGACTCTACTCGTCTAAGTTTTTTGTTTAATACTTAGATATTACTGAAGAACCTTGCAAAGTCATTGTGCCTCTACGTGCCTATGAATCTGATAGAGGGAAATTATGAATTTAGCCGTGGGTTACTTTCACTCAAAGCTTCTTTTATCACTAAAGATTTTTACTTCAACACCACTTAATTTATACTTAGTTACTGTTTGATAAAGCGCTTATTATCACGATCACCAAATATCAGGGTCTTTTTGACAGCTATAAATGCGCGTTAATATGAATTCTTTAAATGATATCCTCTTTTCTTACATGTATTGTTTTAATTTCTTCTTGATGTGAGTCAAAATTGCCGAAATGTACTTTTTCTAAATACATTCTATAAGCAGATCTCGATATTTACAGTTACTAATTGTGATTAACAGATAATCTTTCGTGGATAATCTTAATCTTTTGTTCCGATTTATGGCTTTTGATTTTAACAGGTGAATTGGCTTTTCGACAGCTTCAAAGTTTCGCGTGCATTGAATCTTGCTTAAATTTTGTCCAATTGATATTATATTGCTAAGAATTTTGTTTGCAGCCTCAAAATATTTTTAGTATACTTAAGATAGCAAAGATGTTAAAATGAAGCCCTATTCAGTAATGAAATGATTGTCAAATACTGAACATCGCTTCATCCCTAATTCTGCAATTTTTATATACTTTTTCATCCCTTCAGAAACGAAGAGATAAGTGTAAGAGAGGCAACAAAGTGAAGGACAGGTACGGGGGATAAATGTCGAGGGAAAATTAGGTTATATCGTTAATCAATCATTTATTGATTTAAAGAGGATACAACGCCTCGAAGCTGGTGAACTATGGTTACGGTGCGCAGGTGACTAGATGTCAATAACATCTTCAAAATTAGTTTTCAATATTTTTGCAGTCTGGGACGAGAGAGAGAGAGAGAGAGAGAGAGGTGTCTTCCCTGTTATAATGTTAGAGTCTTAAAACCAATATTTTTCAATTATTTAAAAGAAAAAAATGGAATACTCATCACATCATCAAAGAAAGCAATTTGCAGATACGGAAAATAAATCCAACGGCATTGAAGATGTCCCAGAGGCTTAAATATAAACCTCCCTAAGATCGTCTCTTTTCATAGGGATAAAACCAAATTGATCAAACAATTTGTCAGCGCCAAACCCTAGGGAAGAAATCTTCGAGGATTTGTTCTCTGTGATGGAAAGATCAAGAACGAGTAGAGAAGATGAATAAGAGACCATTTCAGAGAAATGAGAATCGTGCGAAAGAGGAGAATGAAAGATTTGAGTCCGTAGGATACGTAAGATATCCTCTTCACTTCGGATTTATAGCACGGTTCAGGATCTATTTTCTTACAAATGCATTTTGGAATCATTTCTCTTCAAACATAAAGATAACCTTCTTACACTTTTATGGGTAGATCACAGTTTATTTATATTTTACTTTTATTTTACAAATTGCAACGCCATTTACATATACAAAACGTAATAAAGTAAAATTGCATCTGCATAACTGTGATGTTTTTGTGTACACTTTAAGAAAACAGAAGAATAGCAAAATAGATAAGTATAAATTCTTTTTCCGGTGAATTCCGGATGCGAAAACCTGACAGTTGGGTATTATTTACTGCTGCTACGAAAGTCCTGACCTCGCTCATATCATATGTGTGTGTCATTCCCGACCTAAGTTATATTTGCAGAACACTTCTCCTGTAGGAAAAAATGAACCTCGTATCACAAAATCTTTTATTATACATCGGTATTGTGCCTGAGAAATGACTGGTGTTTCCCCGACATCTACGCATTTTATTTGAAATATTTCTAGATCTACCAGTTCGGAAAAACCTCCTGGAGAATTCAGCCACCCACGAGGAAGGGAGTGCCTTCACTGCTTTTGAACTGAATATAAACACCACCTTTTTTTTAAACACCAACAACTTACAACAACTCAAAACACTGAATAAGTTCTTTGATGGACATGGAACTACTAATGTTCCCATATCGTCAAAAATGTGTTTGTCATGACAGTATGTCCAGATCATAGGATTATGTTCCGGATAAGGTTACCTTCATTGGCGCCTGCAATCTAGATACTATCCAGGAAAAACCAGAGTTTCTTGATGTTACGCACACAGTTACAAGAAGGAAATGTAGTTTCAGTTTTTACAATAAGCTTGGATACTGTGAAGATGAAGTAAACAAAATCCTGTGTTCTCCATGTGATTTACGTAAGGCGAACTAGAACGCTTAACATTCACTAAATAATTCGTAAAATTCCTAATACTAAATGTCCGTGTGTTTGTTTGCATGAACACACACACACACACACACACACACAGAGAGAGAGAGAGAGAGAGAGAGAGAGAGAGAGAGAGAGAGAGAGAGAGAGAGATTCTTTCATAATTAACACTGAGAAATCACTTCAAAGTATGAAGCAATATAATATTTGCATGTAAGTACCAAAAAATATACTTTTTTCTCTTTTTTTGCTCTGCAAGAGACGAAATAAAACATGAAACTAAATTAAGCACTATGGGTGTTACTTGCTTCGTTTAACCAATCATTCCTTTATTTTCTGGTTGGCTCATTTTCTTAATTTATTGATTTATTTGTTATTTTGTATATTTCTAAATTATCATGCATGTATACCGATATTTTTCTGAATCATAATTTTTGGTGTTCGTAAGTTTAATGAATAGAACGTTCTGCAGTTAAAAACTTATAACTTTCAAATTGGAAAAAATGAATCTAATTCCAGGTTCAGCAGACATTGAAGAATTGAAAATATTTTTCTATTTTTTCTTTTAGGTTAAGAATTGTCTAAGAGATGAAGTAGGAATGTGACAAATACATTCTAACTATTTTGTAGTAGTCTATATTTAGATTATAAATTTAAATTTGTAATATTCATTTATATGCAATGATGTTGCGTTCCATCGTTCACCTTATTTTATTGGAATAGGCTCTCCTAGGTAGTTCCCTTTCTTCTTCTTTACTAGAAAATCATCAGCAGGTCAGCGAGAGAGAGGAATTGGTCAAAAAGTCTGTTGAATTTATTCTAAAGCTCGGTGCACACTCTCAGGAGGCACATGTGCCTTGACGGGCAAAATTGACATCTCCTTGGGAGCGTCTGTGAAAGCTCATGAGACAAGTGACGCCCTTCGGTGTCCCATTCTGAACGATACTGAGGACCAGTAT
>NC_061091.1:39097476-39122476 GCF_015104395.2 Macrobrachium nipponense
ATTCAGGAGGTGTTGTCTCTCCAAAAATTCCATATATAAGTTTGAAAGGAGAGGTAATAAAGGGTTACCCATGGCCATACCAAATATTTGTTGTAATATTCTCCATTAAAAATAAATCTGCAATCACAAATACATAACTTAATTAAGGAAATTATGTGACTAACGGACATAGGCAATTCATGCAGTACAAGTTCATTACTTAAATATTCTAGTACAGAGTCAGTAGGGACATTTGTAAACAAAGAACATACATCAAAACTGAAAAAAATATCGCTAGGGTTTAGTACAATGTTATTTAATTTTTCCACAAGATCAAGAGAATTCTGGATGTGTGAATTAGATACAGTTCCTAGTAGCGGGGATAACAGCTTAGTAAGATATTTCAGATAGTTTATAAGCAATTGATCCTACAGTACTAATGATTGGGCGCATAGGTTTGTTTTCCTTATGAGTTTTGACTAGGCCATATAAAAAAGGTAATGAGGGACACTTTACAGTTAACTTACACAAAAGTTCTTTTTTATCTTTAAGAATTTGTTTGATATTGATATTAAAGTTTTTTATTACTTGGTCCAACGGATTTTTTTGCGAGTTTTTTTTGTTAAGTTATATTTCATCCTCTAGTAAAGTATGCATGCGTGATATGTAGTCAGTTTTGTCAAGAACCACCAAACTATTGGATTTATCAGCCTTGGTAATGTGTAAGCTGTTATCATTCTTCAATTCTTTTAAACTTTTTCTGTAGCGAGCGGGGAAGTTATTTTCATGATAGGCATGCGTAGCACTATATGTCATGCCTTTGATAATGTCTAAATGATTTTGTGGTAGATCACTGTATTTTTCAAACTTATATAGAGATGTCGCTATTGATAAGGCTGAGGGTTTGTTACAAATGAAGAAAGACAACCCAAAGCCTAATGCGCTCACTGCATTATCACTTATTTGTTTGCTCGAAAAATTCACCACACAATCACTTCTAGCATTATTTGTCCAATCACTGTCGTTGATAAGGTTGTTTAATTTTCTGTCCAGTTTTCTAAACAAAGTGTCTGTAGTTGTATGAAGTTTTCCATATATTTCTTGCCTTAATCTCTCTAAGACGAACCTTGCTATTCTCATTTTCAAATTTAAATTTTCTCGCTTCTCTAACGAACATCCTTTTGTGAACCTTCGTAAGCACATGCTACCCTTGTGACTTGTCCAAGATCAACGATGATCTTCATTAATCTATTTCATTTAAGCACTAGATTTCTCTCCTTGTTATCAGCATTGTGTGTGTTTAAGGATAAATTCCCTCCATAGTGCATTAGTCGTGAATGTTGTGCGAGAAGTCTTTGTTTTACGTTGTGTATAACCTGGAATTCATTTCCAGATTTCCAACTGCTGGCTCCGTGCATCCCTGCCTCCTTGCCAGCGCTTAATTACCTTAGAAGATATCAAGTTTGGAAACTATCCTTATAGCTTGTAAATTCGGCCATTCTCTCATATTATTGTGAATAACAGAGTCATTTACCACAGCACACTGTGTCCTCTCCACGTGGCCTATCTGCCGTACAGTTGTCTCAGGCTGTTCAATATTTTTTTTTTTTGTAAATAAACCTAATTAAGATCTAACTGGCTGAGTTTCCATGGCGACCTTTAAGCATTTAACAGTTCTCTAACTCAAGGTAAGCCACAAGTGCTTAATTTTTACTGAATATCCTTACGTGTGTGTGTTGTGGCGGACATTTTGCAGCAAGGTTCAATATCTAATTCACAAAACCCCCATCCTCCAAACGACACACGTAATAAAAAGAAGAAGAAGAAGATAAATATATACATATATTATATAATATATATTATATATATATATATTATATAAATATATAATATATATATATAAGCAAATGCCAGAGGAAGGATAATAAGCAGAAATTCGTGCCTAATGCTTTTGTCCGTTCATAACACACCATTGAGGCAAAAATATGATGCAGTTGAAAAGAAAGTTACAAGGTAAACAAAAAAATCAATAATACAAAGATGGTTAATTGTCAAAAGGGTAAAAATCAGAGATAATTCAGGATAATCGGAGATCACATGGTCAGAAACTAAAATAGACTTAACCATAACAGAAACGGAAGCTTAGCACTATAAAATCCAAAATCATTTATATGCCTGAATATATTAATTTAGTTGCTTATATTTATCTATAACTTTTTTAAATATGAAGGCATCGAGTTTAAACAAACGAAGATTTAAATTCAGAACAGTTCCTTTATTTGATTTGAAAAACAAGATTAAAAGCAATTTTTTTTTATCTGTGTTGCTACACACCATCAAGGATCCTGTTTGATTAAAGTTAATAGGATGATGTAAACTCTCATATGCACAAATAACGTATTCGATATTTGAATATTGGCGTTGTTTGATTCGTTGAAAAAGTGATTTTTGCAGTTTCTCCGTTATATATTTTATCACACTTTTTTCAAGGATTTCATATATGCTTCCAAAAATATATTTAGGAGAATTATTTTTATTTCTAAACTCTTAAAAGTAATATTACTGAAAACAACATTTATTTTGAAAAGCATTAAGATTTTAAGAATTTCTAAAAATCTTTCATAATATGGTAAATTGAGAATGTTATGTTCACTAAATTTAAGTTTGTCATTAGCTGAATAAAATGTTTTTGTAGCTCTTTTCCATACTACATCTACCAAAAAACCCTTCGGTATTTAGGTTTCAAGGCAATATCATAAGTAATTTTAATTTCAGCATCAATAAACTAAAGGGTACTGACGCCCAGAGCACTTAAGAACATCCCAGAAAAAAAACAGCTTTTCTAATATTTTGATGGTGATTGGAATGACAATGAACAAAAGAAGCCATAGGCCATATATGATTCATGTTCGCAAAGTCGTCTTCACTACAGTAGTTTGCTTAACGCTGAAGTTCCAGTTTGTTGCAATGCATTACACCTTATTACAGTACAAAGACCATACGATATGATATTTATAAATAAATGCTAACGAAAATATCTTAATCGGAAACCAATCTTTCTTCTATGAATGCAAGTTGGAAAATTATTCCCTACACATGAAGCAAATATCCCACTTCGTAATGTGGAAGCTATCCTTAGCCAAAGTGCACCTGTGTAACTGTGCCATTTACTCACCTAGTGAAAGGGAACATAGCTTGATGTATTTTCAAAAAATATGGATCAGTGAATAAATTTACAAAAGAATTCCTCGAACGTCGAAAACTACACAACCATGAAGTTTGTTTTCCATATTGCTCGTTGGAAATTCATGTATGTTTATTTATACGCCCAGGAATATGACGAAATATACAATTCCAAGAGAACCACAAATTTATTATGATTGCTCAAAAAATCAAGAGAAAGTTTTTCCTTGCTGTTATATTCATTTGCAAATACACGTGTGTAAAGAAAATATTTGTGTAGATTTTTATCTCTGCGATGAAGAATGTTTCCACTTCTTTACAGCGTCTCGTCGGCCCTTGGCTGTAACCTCCATTTATTTTCTCTTTCTTCCATCTTGCTTTCTGCCCTCTCCTAACAATTGCTTCATTGTGTAACTGCGAGGTTTTCCATCTTTTGGACCTTTAAAACCTATTTGCACTCAATTTTCTTTTCGGCGCTAAATGACCCCAGCGCTGGGCCTTTAGCCTAAATTTTATATGCTGTTCCATCCCATCTTCACCAAGTGATAAATTGGTAAAATCTTAAACGGCAAGAGTTAACAATCGTGTATCACTGAACCATATTTTAATACATTAAATCCCACGGTATGTTTGGGTTTATCTTTCATTCCAATTTCGATAGAATTTTCCGAGTTTTAACTGTATTATATTTTTATTTTTCCTTACAGACTGAATAATACTGCCTTCCAGTTACTCTCGTATTAGTTTTACTTGATTATTTCGAATATTTGTTTCCAACCTTTCAATTATTCAACTTATATAATATATGAACCTATAATATAATATAATGGGTTTTTTAGCAACATTCACTTCATGGTGTGATGTCTCTACCTACACAAGTTAGGGTAGAAGAGACTCTGTAAGCTTTGGCAAGTGGAAGGGACCATTCAGCAGTGGTAGGTAACCCTTCTAAGTGAACGTTACTCTGCATATAAACCTTGTTCCCCAACCTTGAACTCTGCCATAGCCATTTTACCGTGGCCTTCCATGGTCTTGGGTTTGAGTTTCCTTGCTTGAAGGTACAATCAGGCATTTTTTTTTCTTTCTTTGTTTACTCTCCTGTTTTCAACGAGTGAGTAGGACAGGCCGATGAGAAAGCAAAACTTGCTTAATGGTTTATCAGGAAAGCACCTACTTCTTTACCTAATCTTTGCCTTTCAAGATGTTTCTAATTTTTAAGTCCATCCTGACTGCCCTTCCCCCATTTGTTGTGACAGACCTGGTGGGTTTCTTTCATACTTTATAACTTGATTCCGGAGTGTTTTTTTTTTATTACATTTAGTTAGGTATATCTATAATGTCGATGTGGACTTTGTAAATAATATTATGACTACTGCTGTTCTTGATGGCATTATTGTTATATGTACTGTTCAGTTGATTTCTCTAATGTTACTGTTTTTATGAGCCTATTAGTTTTGCTTCTAATTTTATGCTGTTAATTCAAATTCTTTCGTTAGAAAATCAATTGAATCCTGGGACTGCTACTCATTACTGTAAGAAAAATCACAAAGTAATTTACTCAAATATTAGAGATTTAAGGTCTCTTCTTGGTTTCTAGAGTTTTCCCTGTGTCTATGATTTGATGTTTTTCTCCGAGGCACTTGTAAGTAGTAACAAGTCAAAGGTTGAGTTTTTAATCCACAGGTTTAATGACCCTGATTTTATGTATCGTCAAAACATCCCACATGCGTAAAATATGGCTGTATACACTAAGTTTGAATGACCTATAGATCATCAGAATAATTTAGAGTGCAATTGCCTTAAAATTCTTTAAGATTTTCAGTAATTCCTACAATATATATATATTTGTTGTTTACTGCAATTGAAATATCGGTGTTTCTATATAGGTTTGTCTCTTGGAGAGGATTAGTATGGCTCAGTTACAACATTAAAAAAATTCGTTCGTTATTCATGAAGACTGTAATGAAAAGCACAACAAGTGACTTAATTCAAATTCCACGGACCAACATGGCCTGTTTGCTCTTGAATTCTGTGTATCCTCCGATTTCCATCTAACTGAGGAACCCAAGCATATTTCTGGTTATAGATTAGAACTCTTATTCACAAATGTTCCAGCTGCTGTGAAGTCCGAGGTCTATGAGTTCATAAGCACTTCCAGTCACAGAGCCATTGAGATGGACGAATTTGTCAATCAGTATTTTCCTAATTTCACCATAGGTAAAACGGTTTAACTAAAATCTAAAGCCAATTTGGATTACATTATTGAATTATGTCAGGCACTTAATATTTCAGATGCTTTATCAGTTCCAGATCACAAGGAGAAGCTAAATGAAATCCTGAGAGATATTTTAGTAAGTTCCTGGAAAGGTCATCAACTTCAGGACAAATGAACAACCATGGTTTAACAATACATGTGGAAGGGCTTACCATGACAACCAGATCAAATTCCGTATGGATACAAAAATTTTTAAATGAAAATCGCATAATTTTTTAAGTCTTGACGTGCTACAAACAGAACTTATCGTATAGATGAGAGAAATTACATTAATTCCTTAAAGAGGAAACTTAAAAGAATTAGTCTAATCAGTGGTGGACTAAATTGGCATCATGTATCTTTGGGCCAGACTCATCTTCCATCCCTCCACTACTAACAGCTGATGATAGATTGGTTACTGGTCCTATGGAATAACTGAACTGCATCATCAACCTTTTGAAGCTACGGATGTCCCTCTCTCTAAAATGTGTCATCCTGAACCTATATATACAAAATTTGCATTTCCATCTCGGAATGTTGATAAAATTTTGTCCTTCCTTTACTATACTGTTGTTCTCTGGCTTGATGTCTGCTTCTTCCGGAGATTGATCTTTTTATATATAGTGGTTCGTAGTTGTAGGTTTCTGTTTCCTAATATCAGCAATTATGACTTTTCATAAGCTGTATTATAACTGAAATCTTTCACATTCTGCCAAGATTAACCAGATTTTAATAACCGCACCACCAATATGCAGTAAATGTATTTCAATGTCGAAATACTCAGTTCCTCACACGGTTGGACTGTGGAACAGCCCCTCTTGGAAGTCATAACTGGACCTTCAAATGTTCAAACGAAGATGCAGTACATTGCTAACCTACCACTAATCTCCTTGCATTTTAATGCTTTTTGTCTGTTTAATATAACTTTTGTTTTTTTAATAAACAAGATCCCTTCTTTCTATATTATCCCTTACTTCCTCCTTTTCTTTCTAGTGAAACCATAATTTTTGAAAGCTTGAATTTCAAGTCATTGGGTCCTGGGGGTTTGTTACATATGAATGGGGTTCTTCTGAATAATAATAATAATAATAATAATAATAATAATAATAATAATAATAATAATAATAATAATAATAATAATAATAATTATAATAATAATAATAATAATAATAATAATAATAATAATAAAAAAAAAATAATAAACACATGGGCAGTGCCAGTAATCAGATACAGCGCAGGAATAGTGGAATGGACGAAGGCAGAACTCCGCAGCATAGATCAGAAAACCAGGAAACAAATGACAATACATAATAATAAAATAATAAAATGTGGCGCCGTGGAGGAGTTGGTTAGGTCTTCAATAGACTTAAGTCAAGTTAAGCAACATTGGGGCTGGTCAGTCGTTGGATGGGTGACCGCTCTCCTCGGCGTTGATTCCTTGGGAAAGGATCTTTACCATAATTTCCTCAGTCTACTCAGCTGTAAATGAGTACCTATCCCTGATGGGGTAGGGTCCAGCTATGGGTTAAATAGCAAAACTCAGCAATGATGGAAAGAAATGAAGGAATAAACGACAACGACGTAAATGGAACCTCTGGCAACAGAGGAGCTTCGTCCGGCAACCAGGTATTCAACCCAATTGAAGGGGAAGACGGTCAGGTACTTGGAGGTCGTCATCCAGCAACTGATCACCACAACGAAAGTAATCAACAGCCTGAGATTGGAGCTACAGAGGCAAAAAAGGAAGAAATGGACAAGAGAAGAAAATAAGGAAATATGGAGATGCTACATCAGAAGCAACCCGACGGAGAGATGGATAGAAGAAGATTGATCAACATCTGGAATGAGAGGATAACACCCCCCAAACAGAGCATGAGGCTGGCAGATCAAGTAAGGAAACATAAAGAAAAAGAACTGGCTCTCCCCAACAGAAAGAGAAGAACTGGAAATAGGGAAATGTCACACGCCAACGAATTACACGAAGACGAACTGAGAGACGATTGCCACAAAGAAGACGACAGGGAGGATGAAGTATCAAACAACGACACACGAAGAAACACCGACGAAGTAACAGAGAGGACGGAATGGGTAGAAAAGATTAGACAATGGATGGAGCCAGATACAGAGAGAACAAAGATCCCCACCATGAAAGCCTACAACACCAAGAAATTAAGGGAGAAAACAAGTGAGGTGTCAATGAAATAAATGGGCCTAAATACACACCACCAGTATCACAGAAACAAATAACTTGACATATGCAGGAGCAAGATTAGTAGCAGAACTGATGGATTTCGAACAAAACCAACACCACCGTCACAACCAACCCAACAGAAACCAAAACAGCAACCTCCTTGGAAAAGGCGCCTGGAAAAGCAAATCATGGTGATGAGATCTGACTTGAGTAAACTGAAAGAGATGGCAGAAAAAAGGCTAAGAAGCAAGAAAACAAAGGAGGAACTCAACGAGAAATACAAAGTACAAGAGAGGGGACTAAACAACACAATAGAAGATGTAAAACAGAGGCTTAAGGCCAAAGCACACAAGATCCAACGGTACATGAACAGGAATAATGGATACCAACAGAACAAACTATTCGGAACCAACCCAGAAAAGACTATACAGCCAACTAAGAGGGGAAGACAACCACCAGAAATTCCTGAAGCCGAACCAAGTAAGAGACTCTGGGAAAAACATATGGAGCAATCCGGTATCACACAACAAACATGCAACATGGCTCCAGGAAGTCAAGGAAGAAGAAACAGGGAGAATAAAACAAAAGATCACAGAGATCACGACAGACACAGTCAGACACCAACTAAAGAAAATGCCAAACTGGAAAACCCCAGGTCCCGATGAAGTCCATGGATACTGGCTCAAAAACTTCAAGGCCCTACACCCACGAATAGCAGAACAACTCCAGCATTGTATCTCAAATCACCAAGCACCCAAATGGATGACCACAGGAAGAACATCCTTAGTACAAAAAAGACAAGAGTAAGGGAAAATATACCAGTAACTACAGGCCTATCACCTGCTACCAATAATGTGGAAGTTACTAACAGGTATCATCAGTGAAAGGCTATACAACTACCTAGAGGAGACAAACACCATCCCCTACCAACAGCAAGGCTGCAGAAGGAAGTGTAGGGGCACAAAAGACCAGCTCCTGATAGACAAATGGTAATGAAGAACAGTAGGAGAAGGAAAACCAACCTAAGCATGGCATGGATAGACTATAAGAAAGCCTTCGACATGATACCACACACATGGCTAATAGAATGCCTGAAAAATATGGGGCAGAGGAAAAATACCATCAGCTTCCTCAAAAATACAATGCGCAACTGGAATACAATACTTACAAGCTCTGGAATAAGACTAGCAGAGGTTAAATTCAGGAGAGGAGGGGATCTTCCAGGGCGACTCACTGTCCCCACTACTCTTCGTAGTAGCCATGATTCCCATGACAAAAGTACTCAGAAGATGGATGCCGGGTACCAACTCAAGAAAAGAGGCAACAAAATCAACCATCTGATGTTCATGGACGACATCAAGCTGTATGGTAAGAGCATCAAGGAAATAGATACCCTAACCTCCAGACTGTAAGGATTGTATCTGGGGACATCAGAATGGAGTTTGGAATAGAAAAATGCGCCTTAGTCAACATACAAAAGGCAAAGTAACGAGAACTGAAGGGATAAAGCTACCAGATGGGAGCAACATCCAACACATAGATGAGACAGGATACAAATACCTCCCGGAATAATGGAAGGAGAGGAGATATAAAAACACCAAGAGATGAAGGACACGATCAGGAAAAGAATATATGCAGAGACTCAAGGCGATACTCAAGTCAAAACTCAATGGAGGAAATATGATAAAAGCCATAAAACACATGGGCAGTTGGCCAGTAATCAGATACAGCGCAGGAATAGTGGAATGGACGAAGGCAGAACTCCGCAGCATAGATCAGAAAACCAGGAAACAAATGACACAAATACACAAAGCACTACACCCAAGAGCAAATACGGACAGACTATACATAACACGAAAGGAAGGAGGGAGAAGGACTACTAAGTATAGAGGAACCTGCGTCAACATTGAAAACAGAGCACTGGGGCAATATCTGAAAACCAGTGAAGACGAGTGGCTAAAGAGGTGCATGGGAGAAGGACTAATAAAAGTAGACGAAGACCAGAAATATACAGAGACAGAGAAAGACAGAGAGAACAGAGGACTGGCACAACAAACCAATGCACGGACAATACATGAGACAGACTCAAAGAACTAGCCAGCGATGACAATTGGCAATGGCTACAGAGGGGAGAGCTAAAGAAGGAAACTGAAGGAATGATAACAGCGGCACAAGATCAGGCCCTAAGAACCAGATATGTTCCAAAGACTACGATAGACGGAAATAACATCTCTCCATATGTAGGAAGTGCAATACGAAAAATGAAACCATAAACACATAGCAAGTGAATGCCCGGCACTTGCACAGAACCAGTACAAAAAGAGGCATGATTCAGTGGCAAAAGCCCTCCACTGGAGCCTGTGCAAGAAACATCAGCTACCTTGCAGTAATAAGTGGTACGAGCACCAACCTGAGGGAGTGATAGAAAACGATCAGGCAAAGATCCTCTGGGACTATGGTATCAGAACGGATAGGGTGATACGTGCAAATAGACCAGACGTGACGTTGATTGACAAAATCAAGAAGAAAAAGTATCACTCATTGATGTCGCAATACCATGGGACACCAGAGTTGAAGAGAAAGAGAGGGAAAAATGGATAAGTATCAAGATCTGAAAATAGAAACTAAGAAGGATATGGGATATGCAGTGGAAATCGTACCCATAATCATAGGAGCACTAGGCACGATCCCAAGATCCCTGAAAAGGAATCTAGAAAAACTAGAGGCTGAAGTAGCTCCAGGTCTCATGCAGAAGTGTGTGATCCTAGAAACGGCACACATAGTAAGAAAAGTGATGGACTCCTAAGGAGGCAGGATGCAACCCGGAACCCCACACTATAAATACCACCCAGTCGAATTAGAGGACTGTGATAGAGCAAAAAAAAAAAAAAAAAAAAAAAAAAAAAAAAAAAAAAAAAAAAAAAAAAAAAAAAATAATAATAATAATAATATAAGATAATAATAATAATAATAATAATAATAATAATAATAATAATAATAATAATAATAATAATAATCAATCATCAATAATAATAATAATAATGCTTTATAAATTAACCCTGATAGGTACAACTGGTCGAGCACAACCCGAGCAGTGTTTAAAAAAGCATGTTTTTCCCCATAACTCATCGTCTATCTCGAATCTAGGTGTGATCGACCGGCAAGAGCTAGCAGAACACAAACTACAATCATGTCAAAACCAGCGTTTGCCTTGCCTTTGTCCTTTCTCTTTTTCTAAGTAATTGTGTGTTTTGAACATGTGTGGGATAGAAAGGCAAAGTTATCAAGTAGTGATTTCCTGTCTAACACTGTTGATTCTGGGATAGTTTTGTATTGTTAAAAACTGTAGGTAGATGGTGCGTGTACATTATGCATGCCATTGGATGTGGCTGTGATGTCTTATATTGCCATTTGGTCCAATTTCCTTCGAATGCCAATTTCTCAGTTTTTGCATTTCTTTCTTTTTTTTATTTTATTATTATTTATTTATTTTTTTTTTGCATTTCTCATCAACAATGGCCACCAGGCAGTATTCTCTGGGCATGGATGTCATCAACTTACTTCTAATGGAATTAGAAAGTGATGTTGATGATAATTTAGAGGTTGCTGACACCTCTCTGCCAAGAAGCTAAAGTTTGCATAAGGAAGGGATGGAGACTAGGGAGATTACCTTGAAATGATTACGAGACAAGAGGGGGAGAGAAGGGGTGGGAAGGAGTGGGTTTGTGCCTTTTCTGGTGATAGATTACATCAGCTTATGTCAATAAATCATCGACACACTGTAGAGAGAGAGAGAGAGAGAGAGAGAGAGAGAGAGAGAGAGAGAGAGAGAGAAACGTTTCTGATATGACAGTAAATTACATCTCAGTGCAGATCTTATCTTTTTACATAAATCCGTTCTAGGATAATATAGGTTTATTCTATAAAAAAAATTAGCCTCTTCCTATTTCATTTAGGTACCAAAAAAATTCATGAATATTTGACAATTTGTTTTTCCAAAAAACTTACACTTTTTTTTTTCTTTTCTGATTTGGACCTCTATGGTTCCGACACATATTGTAAATAGTAGTTTTAGGAAGGATTTCCTCAATTTTTGTGTGCATATAGCATATCTTGCAATTTTTGTAAATAATTTTGTAAATTATTGTTTGAGAGAGAGAGAGAGAGAGAGAGAGAGAGAATAACATTTCTGATATGACAGTAAATTACATCTTAATGCAGATCTTTTTTACATAATTGCAATCTAGGATAAAATGAGTTTATTCTATAAAAAAAAGTTAGCCACTTCCTATTTCATTTAGGTACCGAAAAAAATTTGTTGAAAATTTTAGCTTACCTTTTTCATTTTTTTCACTTCTTTTTTTTGTTTTCTTTCTTTTTTTTTTTTTTTTTTTTTGCCAAAAAACTTACCATTTTTTTCTCTTTTCAGATTTTGACCTCTGTGGGTCCGACACCTTTTCTGGAAGTCACATATTGTAAATAAGAGGTTTAGGAAGGATTTTTGTAAATATTTTTGTAAATTATTTTTTGTATATACTTATTTTTTAACATATTTGTAATAAATATTTAATTTGTAGATAGGTATGATTTATCTTCTCAGTAGTGTTCGGCATTGGTGAAATTGATTTTAGAAATTAAAATGTACAGCATAGCTACAGTTTTTGAATGTTCAAAAATTTTTCTGGGTGCTCGGGTCAAGCTCGACCCCACGGACTTTTAAAGGGGTACCAAAATAGTGAAACTTATTCAGGGTAATAATAATAATAATAATAATAATAATAATAATAATAATAATAATAATAATAATAATAATAATAATAATAGAGAAACAAATCCACAGCTATGTAAATGTACATATATTTCAGTTTAAATACAGCAAAGATAGCTTTCGGGAATCTGTTTGGTTCCCCTTACCAATCTGACAATCTGAAATAACACTCCAGCGAAGTAAACATAACAGGAGACAAAAATTAAGTGACTTGGTTATAAACAATGGGACCGGTTGTCAAACATAAATCAGGCAATGCCGTCGTTTTCTGATGAAAGCCTCGCCAGTCATCTGGAATGTCTAATTGGACCTTGCCCAATGTGGTCGTTTTGATGGTTTCTTCAACAGCATAGGCGCCGGCAGCATCGGTTACAGGAAGTAGCCGAGTTACCTGAATGGGAGAAAGAGAGACAACTGCAGCATCAGTTGTGGCTAAAGAGACAACACTATCATAATGTTCTTTATTCTTAAAGCATTTAATATATTTCACTTAAGTCACTTAATTTTTGTCTCCTGTTATGTTTACTTCGCTGGAGTGTTATTTCAACGTGTCAGATTGATAAGGGGAACCAAACAGATTCCCGAAAGCTATCTTTACTGTTTTTAAACTGAAATATATGTGCATTTATATAACTGTGGATTTGTTTCTTCATTTGAAGACTCGTGCTACTTTGAGGATTTGTTAATAATAATAATAATAATAATAATAATAATAATAATAATAATAATAATAATAATAATAATAATAATAATAATAATAATAATAATAATAATAATAATACCTGGGAATAATGGAAGGAGGAGATATAAAAACACCAAGAGATGAAGGACACGATCAGGAAAGAATATATGCAGAGACTCAAGGCGATACTCAAGTCAAAACTCAACGCGGAAATATGATAAAAGCCATAAATACATGGGCAGTGCCAGTAATCAGATACAGCGAGGAATAGTGGAATGGACGAAGGCAGAACTCCGCAGCATAGATCAGAAAACAGGAAACAAATGACAATACACAAAGCACTACACCCAAGAGCAAATACGGACAGACTATACATAACACGAAAGGAAGGAGGGAGAGGACTACTAAGTATAGAGACTGCGTCAACATCGAAAACAGAGCACTGGGGCAATATCTGAAAACCAGTGAAGAGACGAGGGTGGCTAAAGAAGTTGCATGGGAAGTGAGGGACTAATAAAAGTAGACGAAGACCCAGAAATATACAGAGACAGGAGAAAGACAGAAAGAACAAGAGGAATGGCACAACAAACCAATGCACGGACAATACATGAGACAGACTAAAGAACTAGCCAGCGATGACCAATTGGCAATGGCTACAGAGGGGAGAGCTAAAGAAGGAAACTGAAGGAATGATAACAGCCCGGCACAAGATCAGCCCTAAGAACCAGATAGTTCAAAGTATGATAGACGGAAATAACATCTCTCCCATATGTAGAAGTGCAATACGAAAATGAAACCATAAACCACATAGCAAGTGAATGCCCGGCACTTGCACAGAACAGTACAAAAAGAGGCATGATTCAGTGGCAAAAGCCCTCCACTGGAGCCTGTGCAAGAAACATCAGCTACCTTGCAGTAATAAGTGGTACGAGCACCAACCTGAAGGAGTGATTGAAAACGAATCAAGGCAAAGATCCTCTGGAGGGATATGGTAATCACGAAACGGATAGGGTGATACGTGGCAAACAGACCAGAACGTGACGTTGATTGACAAAGTCCAAGAAGAAAGTATCACTCATTGATGTCGCAATACCATGGGACACCAGAGTTGAAGAGAAAGAGAGGGAAAAAATGGATAAGTATCAAGATCTGAAAATAGAAATAAGAAGGATGGGTGGGATATGCCAGTGGAATCGGTACCCATAATCATAGGATTCACTAGGCACGATCCCAAGATCCCTGAAAAAAGGAATCTGGAAAAACTAGAGGCTGAAGTAGCTCCGGGCCTCATGCAGGAAGAGTGTGATCCTAGAAACGGCACACATAGTAAGAAAAGTGATGGACTCCTAAGGAGGCAGGATGCAACCCGGAACCCACACTATAAATACCACCCAGTCGAATTGGAGGACTGTGATAGAGCAAAAAAAAAAAAAAAAAAAAAAAAAAAAAAAAAAAAAAACAAAAAAAAAAAAAAAAAAAAAAAAAAAAAAAAAAAAAAAAAAAAAAAATAATAATAATAATAATAATTAATAATAATATGGAGATGCTACATCAGAAGCAACCCAAGGAGAGAGGATATAGAAGAAGATTGGTCAACATCTGGAGTGAGAGGAATAACACCTCCTAAACAGAGCAGAGGCTGGCAGACCAAGTAAGGAACATAAAGAAAAAGAACTAACTCTCCCCAACAGAAAGAGAAGAACTGGAAAGGGAAATGCACACGACAACGATTTACACGAAGACGAACTGAGAGACGATGCCACAGAAGACGACAGGGAGGATGAGGTATCAAACAACGACCCACGAAGAAACACCGACGAAGTAACAGAGAGGACGGAATGGGTGGAAAAGATTAGACAATAGATGGAGCCAGACACAGAGAGAACAAAGATCCCCTCCATGAAAGCCTTCAACACCAAGAAATTAAAGGAGAAAAACAAGTGAGGTCAATGAAATAATGGGCATAATCACACCACCAGTATCAGAGAAAACAAATAAACTTGGCATATGTAGGAGCAAGATTAGTAGCAGAACTGATGGGGATTCGAACACCAACACCACCAGCACAACCAACCCAACAGAAACCAAAACAGCAACCTCCTTGGAAAAGGCGCCTGGAAAAGCAAATCATGGTGATGAGATCTGACTTGAGTAAACTGAAAGAGATGGAGCAGAAAAAAGGCTAAGAAGCAACAAGGGAGGAACTCACGAGAAATACAAAGTACAAGAGAGGGGACTAAACAACACAATAGAAGATGTAAAACAGAGGCTTAAGGCGAAAGCACATAAGATCCAACGGTACATGAACAGGAATAAGGGATACCAACAGAACAAACTATTCGGAACCAACCAGAAAAGACTATACAGCCAACTAAGAGGGGAAGACAACCACCCAGAAATTCCTGAAGCCGAACCAAGTAAGAGACTCTGGGAAAACATATGGAGCAATCAGGTATCACACAACAAACATGCAACATGGCTCCAGGAAGTCAAGGAAGAAGAAACAGGGAGAATAAAACAAAGATTCACAGAGATCACGACAGACACAGTCAGACACCAACTAAAGAAAATGCCAAACTGGAAAGCCCCAGGTCCCGATGAAGTCCATGGATACTGGCTCAAAAAAACTTCAAGGCCCTACACCCACGAATAGCAGAACAACTCCAGCATTGTGTTCTCAAATCACCATGCACCAAATGGATAACCACAGGCAAGAACATCCTTAGTACAAAAAGACAAGAGTAAGGGAAATATAGCCAGTAACTACAGGCCTGTCACCTGCCTACCAATAATGTGGAAGTTACTAACAGGCATCATCAGTGAAAGGCTATACAACTACCTAGAGGAGACAAACACCATCCCCCACCAACAAAAAGGCTGCAGAAGGAATGTAGGGCACGAAAGACCAGCTCCTGATAGACAAAATGGTAATGAAGAACAGTAAGAGAAGGAAAACCAACCTAAGCAAGGCATGGATAGACTATAAGAAAGCCTTCGACATGATACCACACACATGGCTAATAGAATGCCTGGAAATATATGGAAAACACCATCAGCTTCCTCAAAAATACAATGCGCAACTGGAATACAATACTTACAAGCTCTGGAATAAGACTAGCAGAGGTTAATATCAGGAGAGGGATCTTCCAGGGCGACTCACTATCCCCCCTACTCTTCGTAGTAGTCATGATACCCATGACAAAAGTACTACAGAAGATGGATGCTGGTTACCAACTCAAGAAAAGAGGCAACAGAATCAACCATCTGATGTTCATGGACGACATCAAGATGTATGGTAAGAGCATCAAGGAATTAGATACCCTAATCCAGACTGTAAGGATTGTATCTGGGGAACACATAGATGAGACAGGATACAAATACCTGGGAATAATGGAAGGAGGGGATATAAAACACCAAGAGAAGAAGGACACGATCAGGAAAGAATATATGCAGACTCAAGGCGTACTCAAGTCAAAACTCAACGCTGGAAATATGATAAAAGCCATAAACACATGGGCAGTGCCAGTAATAAGATACAGCACAGGAATAGTGGAATAGACAAAGACAGAACTCCGCAGCATAGATTAGAAAACCAGGAAACATATGACAATACATAAAGCACTACACCCAGAGCAAATATGGACAGACTATACATAACACGAAAGGAAGGAGGGAGAGGACTAACTAAGTATAGAGGACTGCGTCAACATCGAGAACAGAGCACTGGGGCAATATCTAAAAATCAGTGAAGACGATGGCTAAAGAGTGCATGGGAAGAAGGACTAATAAAAGTAGCGAAGATCCAGAAATATACAGAGACAGGAGAATGACAGACAGAACAGAGGACTGGCACAACAAACCAATGCACGGACAACTACATGAGACAGACTAAAGAACTAGCCATCGATGACACATGGCAATGGCTACAGAGGGGAGAGCTAAAGAAGGAAACTGAAGGAATGATAACAGCGGCACAAGATCAGGCCCTAAGAACCATATATGTTCAAAGAACGATAGACGAAATAACATCACTCCCATATGTAGGAAGTGCAATACGAAAAAATGAAACCATAAACCACTAGCAAGCGAATGCCCGGCACTTGCACAGACCAGTACAAAAAGAGGCATGATTCATGCAAAAGCCCTCCACTGGAGCCTGTGCAAGAAACATCAGCTACCTTGCAGTAATAAGTGGTACGGAGCAACCAACCTGAGGGAGTGATAGAAAACGATCCCGCAAAGATCCTCATGGGACTATGGTATCAGAACGGATAGGGTGATACGTGCAAACAGACCAGATGTGACCGTTGATTGACAAAGTCAGAAGAAAAGTACACTCATTGATGTTGCAATACCATGGGACACCAGAGTTGAAGAGAAAGAGAGGGAAAAATGGATAAGTATCAAGATCTGAAAATAGAAATAAGAAGGATATGTGAGATGCCAGTGGAAATTGTACACATAATCATAGGAGCACTAGGCACGATCCCAAGATCCCTGAAAAGGAATCTAGAAAAACTAGAGGCTGAAGTAGCTCCAGGACTCATGCAGAGAAGTGTGATCCTAGAAACGGCACACATAGAAAAGTGATGGACTGGATCCTAAGGAGGCAGGATGCAACCTGGAACCCCACACTATAAATACCACCCAGTCGAATTGGATGACTGTGATAGAGCAAAAAAAAAAAAAAAAAAAAAAAAAAAAAAAAAAAAAAACAAAAAAAAAAAAAAAAAAATAAATAAATAAAAAAATAAAAAATAATAATAATAATAATAATAATAACTACTTTTTTTTCTCACCAATATTACTACTGTTATTACCAGTATTATGATTACTATCTTTTATGCTACCTCAGCTATTTGGTGGATATGTGCCGATTATTCATTTTTTTTTATCATGTCTCATGTATCTAGATTGCGTGTGTTACCGTCTGCATTTTGTATATTCCATGTATATGGCCCTGAGCTGAAGTAAAGGATTGAAAGGACCTATCTATCGGCAATGGCCTTCCCAATGCTACCCTCGAAGTCTCCAGCATCTGAACCGGAACACCAGTGCGAGCATCTATCTTTGGGAGACGGCTTGACTCAGGGACTTAATCCCCTATTCAGCCAATGAAAACTCAGTTCTCAGAAGACAGAGCACCCAGGACACTATAAATACCGTCGAATGACCCCATTCCAATCAGTTCAAGCCCACCCTTCCTTGAAAATGAACCGAAGATGCGGTTGGAAACGTTGAAATTCCGCTACGCCCTTAGACAATGAGAGCAAATCCTGATTTCCAGACTACAATTTATAAACTCTACAGTGACCAAACGCCACTTTTAGTAATCATATAAATAAATTAGTATCTTTAAAAGACATTTCTTTGACCAGAATATGAACATCGGCCAGCTATTAGCAAATATCAGCCCTGATGAGTTGAAAAGTGTTATATATGTTTCCGGCTAAAAATGTATTTTAAATGTAATTAGTGCTCAGACCTTCAACAAGCTTGTTATGTAGTTGAGCAGTTACAGTGTTTACGGAAGCTCACCTTTGTATATCTTTTGTGTATATGTTTAGTCGTAAATAAACCACTATATAGGAAACGTCTCTTAAGTATCCTATCTAACATATGGTAGCAGAGCGTCCGATCTGAATATTATACCTTGGATTTACCATTTTAACGGAGTTTTCTGTGGATTTATACAACGTACATCATTATGAGGATGGAGTAGACTTTCCCCTTCACTGCTGGGGTGTGGGGGTGGGGGTTTCCAGGTCATGTGGGCAAATGCTTTTACTTTCGGCATGTTTCTGGCGTCAAGTTTTCGTAGCATGAAGCTTGATACCTCGAAGTCGAGCTGCTTGGATATTTGCTGCTGGAGGAAAAGGAAGTATTGGACGCCTTGAAGAGTAAGCCGATAGTATCATGGTCTTCGTTTGGATGAATTCGTAATCTCTCACCTGCCAAAGCTTGGGACTGTGCACTGATACTGGAAACACATCGTGAAGTAATGCTTAAAGTGGAAGAAACTTACTGAAGTAATGCTTTCATGTAGAAACACACGATGATTGTAATGTCAGTCTTTGCTTGGATGTGATAGCTGAGGGCAACAAGTGGAGAAAATCTGAAGGATTTCCGAACGGTATTGACGGCGAATAACGTAAACTTGGAAGCTGTTCGTCTTCCCTGTAGTCAGTCCTTTATGTATAATAATTGATCTAATTTTGCCCAGTTTGGCCTGGAATGATCCTAGCCCTCCCGGTGGTGGTTTTTGCATAAAGAAGTATGTTTTCATTTGACACTTCTGGATATAAAAGTGATGGTGATCTATCTGATGATATTAGTAAGCTTGAAAAATTTGGAATAATCAAACAAGATTACAGGATAATTTGATTTCTTAAAATGTAAGACTTGCAATGGTCCCCCTGTTTGGTCATATAGGTACAGATGATGATTGTGTAAGAAAGACAAGATCTAAGAAATTCAAGGATGAGGAAGCAAAGATTTTGATGGATCACTTTAGAAATATGACCTGTCAAGCTCAAGATGCTCACGATGGATACTAGAATATCTCAAACCTACTGTTGATGCGTGCGATGTGAATATGGGAACCAGACTGGATTAACTTATGCATATGGAGTCAACTCACAAGACGAAGGTTGGTGATTCTCGAGTCAATGGCTTCAGTGGAAAATGTTTGGCTATGGGTCCGATTTGACAAATATGTTGACACAACAAACAGAGATTTTGTCAAAGCTTTTAGATAGCACTTCGAAAAACAAAAATCTTTTCCCGATACAACGACTCAGATTACAAAAGCCAAACTACCACCGATTTGGGTTGGACAAACTTTTGAAAGATTTAAGGTTGAAATTGAAGATTGGAGCACTAATAACAAAGATAGTGAGTATAATAAATATAATGAATTAATTGAAAGCTTGAAGAATGAATGAGAGGTTAAGGAATATGTGATTACAGTCGTAATAGATCGTACAGTTAACAGTTCTTTGAAGACCGTTCACAATGTCTTAGAGGTTTCTGGCAGAGAAATATGCAAAAACTAAGGCTGAAAAGTGTAATGACATTATACAGAAAGTTCTTGCCTTTTCAACTGACAAATCAGAGAGTTGCGAGAAATTCCTAGATAAGTTCGAAAGTTTGATGGCTGAAATATCTAGAGAAAAAATAAATACTTGTCTTAATTATGTAATGAGTTTGTTAATGATAAAGGCAGCTTATGAAGGAGGAAAAATAACAACGGATGAAAAGACCCGCCTCAAAGAAGTGATTGAAGATGGGTTGGAAAGGAAACCTGTTGATGAAGAAAATGTTGTTCATAAATTGAAGATGGAATTTAGAAAGCTAAAAATAGAAAACAATAGAGATTCGATGGCTGTTAAATCTTTTGACAGCTCTTCTACGTTTTTACACGGATAGTTAGAAGTCGTTACCAGAATTGGAAGGAGCTTAAAGAATCGCCAAACTTCTACAGGTATAGGAGGTCCACTTCGAATCCTGGATATTGGCGAACAGAATCCGGTAACTATAGAAGAGGACCTTCCAGAACGCAATCTAGATCGTCCTCAAGAACGCCTTTTAGATCATATTCAAAAACGCGTAATAATCCTGCAGGAAGGTTCGATAGATCACCTAACTTTAGATCGCAATCAGATAAGAAAGTTGATGAAAGATTAAAAAATCTTGAACAATGCTGTGAGAAGCTTATGAAAGAAATGAATGAATTAAAAGAATTGATAAAGAATGCAAATAATGTCAGATTTGTGTCCGAAGAAAACAAGGAGATATTGATTGGTCGTACTATGGAAGTGCACTTCACAAAAGAAGTTGAAGAAGTGGAAGCTATGATTGTTGACACTGGGTGTCCCGAAAAACTCTCTGTCGTAGGAAGGGAATGGTTAAATAGATATCTTCTGTTCAAATAACATAACGAAGGAGGATTTGCAAAGTAAGTTCTTGTTCTCAGGATTTTAGATTTGGAGATGGACCGGTTATTCACAGTACAGAAATAATTAGTCTTCCAGTTTCATGGAAAGAAAAAGATACTGAAGATGGTTTTGTGAAAATGTTGGTGGATGCATATGTGATTAACGCCAAGAATATACCTTTTTTGTTTGGGAAAAACACCCTAAAGGAATGGAACGTGGATATAATGCATAATAATGTTATGATCATTAATTTACATAAGTCAAGAAAATTTCAATTATACGACACTGATGGAGGACATCAAGCTTTACAATTATATAAATGTGGCACGTGGACAACGGACGAACAGTTTCTTTATAAAAAAGGAAAAAGAAGTACAAAGTTATAGTAAAGTCAAGAAAATCCATGAGGTAACCAACCATAAAGGAGAAGAACAGTTAATTTGGGCGTATAGAAATGCTAATTTACTGAATGATGAGATCAGGAAAATTATAAAAAGAGTTGTAATGAACTGTAAAGTTTGTCAAAAATTTAAAAGATCTTTGGGAAGGCCGAAAGTAGCAATCCAAAAGTAACTGATTTTAATCAGATTGTTACCATTGATTTGAAACAGAATGAAGTAAATACATACTTTGGATGGTCTGCTCGTTCACAGGTTTCTTTCTGGTGTAGTAATTTCAACAAGCGAATGGAAACTATAGTTTGATGCTTTGAATAATGGCTGGAATTGGCGGTTTGGTTTCCTTCAGTTGGCTTTTGGGCTGATAATGGAACCGAATTTCAGAATGAGGGGTTAAATGAATATGCTAGTAAGTTTGGCTTTACTGTAAAATTTGGTCCACCATACTCTCCTTGGAGTAATGGATTAAATGAGAGAAACCATCATTCAGCCGATGTTACAGTGAACAAGATGTTAGACGCAGACAAAAAGATAGATTTGAAAATGGCAGTAAATATGGCAGCATGGACACACAATACAAATGTGAATATTCTTGGATACGAACCTATGAGATTGGTGACTGGGAAATCAGTTATTTTTCCAGGAATTTCAATTGGAAATTTAGCCACAGAAAGTTTATTCGATAGTGAAGCAGTGTCAAAAATTATGGAAAGGCACCATGAGATAACTAAAAAATTTAGGGAAGAAGAATATGGAAGTAAGTTGATTATGGCTTCCAAAGTGAGAAAAAGTAGCTTTAATGACATAAAATACGATGAAGGGGATCTTGTATTTTATCAGGAGAAAAATAATAAAAGCTGGTCTGGTCCTGCAAAAGTATTTTGTCATAGGAATAGAGATGTTTTTATTTGGGCAAATGGTGATTTGAAAAAGGTTGCTGATTGTAAAGTACAGCCTTACAGAGTATATGCTCGTGAAGATGACAATAACGAGGGGCTAAATAACAAAGTCTCTGACACTAGTCAGGAGAATATGAAAAAGAAGAATTCCTTATTTGAAGAGAAAGACGAAGTAAAAGATGATTTAAGAAGAAACACGAGATCTCAGTCTAGAAAGGTTGAATTTTTAGAAGAGGCAGAAGATGAGGACAAAATGTATAAGGAAATTAGTAACTATGCGGAAGAGAAGAAGAAATATAATAACGGAACCATTGATTTTGTTGACAAGAAGGATGATGCTATAGGTGCATATTGGATGAAGTCAGAAAAGGCTGAATGTTTTGACTTTGATAATACGGTATATGTGGTGGAACTTCCAGTTAAGTATCATAAGTTGCCTGAAGTGCTTATAGCTAAAGAAAATGAATATAAAAATCTTACTGAGTACAATACTTTTGAAGAAGTGAAAGATGATGGACAACAGAGGATCAGCAGTAGGTGGGTAATTACAAAGAAAGAAAAACACGATGGTCAAAAAAGTGATTATAAAGCCAGACTGGTTGCCAGAGGCTTCCAGGAAGAATGTAAACCTCAAGCTGATTCTCCCACAGCTATGAAAGAAAGTGTTAAAGAAAAATATTTTTAGCCGTGGCAGCTAATGAAAAGTTTGATCTTCAGTCCATTGATATTAGGGCTGCCTTCTTACAATCAAGAGCCTTGGATCGAGACGTCTTTATTGAACCTCCGAAAGACTTGAAGAAAGAAGGTGTACTTTGGAAATTGAAGAAGCCTTTGTACGGACTTGACGATGCCAGCAGGAAGTTTTGGCTTAGAATAAAGGATATTTTTAAGAACGAAGGATTGTAGAATGTGAGTGGCGATGAAGCATTTTACTATCAGTATGAGGAAAATAATCTTATAGAATGGTCATACCCATGTCGATGATTTTAGCATCGCAGGAACAGAAAGATTTGTTAATAATATCATAGAAAAGATTACGAGTGTTTAACAGTGTCAAAGGTTGAAAAAGAATGTATTTAGATTTACTGGTATAGATATACACAAATCAGAAAACGCGATTGTGATATCGATGGAGGATTATGCAAATAGTATTGAGGAGATACAAGATATACGTAAAGCCAATTCTGATGATCTGTTGACAAAACAAGAAATGAAAGTCTATCGAAAGTATGCTGGTAAAATAGGCTGGCTGGCTGCGAACACTAGACCAGATTTATCGATAACTGCTCTACTAATGTCAATGAAGAATAACGATGCGAAGATAAGAGATCTTAAGCGAGTAAATCATGATTGTTAGGAGAGTTCATAGCAAACCAAATAAAGTCATGTTTTCAAGAATTGGTAATAAAGACGATCTCGTTGTATTTGGTCTGGGAGACGCTTCGTATCGGACTGATAACAAAAGCATTGGAGGAAATCTTGTTTTATTGGGATCAAAGGAAACGTACAATGCGGTACCTATCTTTTGGAAATCAAAGTTAATACAAAAGGTGTGTCACTCTCCAAAGGCAGCTGAAACTAGGAATTTGTCTAAACTGGTTGATGATTCCGTATTCTTCGCTAAACAACTTGGGCAGTTACTCTTTGGAAAAACTCTTAAAGATTCAGTAACTCTTCCTGTAGATTGTTCACTGATTCTAGGCCTTGTTGGAATCGATAGGTAGTACAAAACAGGTGGAGGAGCGTTTACTTCGAAATACCATTACAGATTTGAAGGAAAAGTTGGAAGATAATTCTGTGGACTCCTACACCTGGCTCGACACGAAAGATATGATAGCAGATATTTTGACAAAGGAATGTAAAGATAACATAGAAGTTCATAATATTTTTCTCAGAAATAAATCTTCTCATGCTAAAAAATAAAAAAATATAATGTGTCTTGTGTTGATGGCGAAATTCGCATTAGAAATAAAGTGTAAATGAAGTATTTATACTAATATTTTTACTCATGTGATGTAAATTTTATATTAACTCATGTATGAATCCATTGCCTTATAGTTTTTACAGCGTGTATTATATTAGTATTTTGGTTCTCATGATTATTTGTTTATTTAATTTTTTTTTTTTTTTTTCAAAATTTAAACAAACAGAGAAGGGCGGAAACATGTATATGTGTTTCCGGCTAAAAATGTATTTACATGTAATTAGTGCTCAGACCTTCAACAAGCTTGTTATGTAGTTTGAGCAGTTTACAGTGTTTACGGAAGCTCAACCTTTGTATATCTTTTGTGTATATGTTTAGTCGTAAATAAACCACTATATAGGAAACGTCTCTTAAGTATCCTATCTAACAAAAAGACCATATATCTCTTTCGACTGATGCTGCCATCCTCTTTAACAAACATGTTTGAGAGAGGCGGTCTCCTACCTTATAATAATAATAATAATAATAATAATAATAATAATAATAATAATAATAATAATAATAATAATAATAATAATAATAATAATAATAATCATTCGAAGAGGAAATTTAGATTTTCCTTAAAATTTTCTGTAAAATGGGAAATGCATGATGTTGATATTTTTTATCAATTTGTAAATTGTGTTGTCTATATTTTTTCAATAGAAGGCAACAAATTTTTAAGTAAAAAAACATGATTCTGCACTGCACAACGAATGTTTAAGGGAAAACTTAAAAAGCCTTAT
>NC_061091.1:39129976-39137476 GCF_015104395.2 Macrobrachium nipponense
TCAACAGAGACGGTGTGTGATGTGCAAGCCCATAGATTTAAATACCCTGGGTTGTGTTCAAATACAGTTTATTCTCGGTGACAGAGTACTAACAGAACCATTTTTGGTAATGAAAGAAATTTCGTTGGGCAACCGACTTTTGCTGTGTCATTCTGCGTGTAGGAGACACAAGATTTCGAGGCATATGGGTGTTAATGGGATAACAGTCGGAATACCTGGTGTTTTTCTCCCTTATGAGGACATGATTAGAACAGAGGACATGGCGATTATTGAAAAAAGAGATGTGCTTGGTGATAATAATGGCGGGGATTCTATGGGAGTTCACGGTGATAACAATAGTGGTGATGATATTATGGATGGTGATGTTGACACTAATATTGATGTTATTTCTGATACTTACAATGCTTGGGATGATAATGAGGGTGGTAATGTGTACAGGGTGGTGAAAAGGGGAGATACTAACCACAAATATAGAGGTGTTTTATCAGAGGATATTGTGTTATTATCCGGTTCAAAGACTATGGTAAAAGTCAAATTGAGGGAAGTGAGAAAACCTATGGATGTGTGATTTATTGAACATATTGAGAGGCTTAGGGGGGTTATTAGCACAGCATCGGTGAACAGTGTATCCATGGATGGGACCACGTGGTTAGAATACTAAACTGTAATGATACAGTTAGGAGATACCAGAGGAATACATATATATTGGATTTCCAAGATTGGAGTCGTGATACTGGTTCAGTGGTTATCGTAGAGGGGAAATCTGAGTTTTCAGAGGCAGAAATGCAATCAAGGAAATGAATATTTAGAGAACATTCAGCTAATGCAGATTACAGTGAACATGTTGAAGCAATAACCGAGCTCTTGGCAGAATTTGGGGATACAGTAGCCTTACAAGGTGATAAATTGGGGTTGACTAATGTGTTTGAGCATATGGTAAATTTGGAGAGTGGCACAAAACTTATTTATATTCCTGCATACTGCATACCTTTCAAAATCAGAGAACAGGTAGAGAAAGAAGTCAATAGATGGGAGTAAGAAGGAATCATTAGACCTAGCGTGTCTCCTTACAACTTTCCCTTGCTAGTGGGGCCTAAGAAGGACGGTTCTGTCCGTGTATGTGTCAATTTTAGACGTTTAAATAAAAAGACGATCCCTGACCGCTATCCAGTCGTGTGCATACCAGATCTTTTTGTTGAAATCGGGGGACATAATATTTATAGCTCAATTGATTTGGTGCAGGGTTTTTTGCAGGTCTCTCTTAGTGAAAGTAGCAAGGAATATATGGCTTTATAAGTGCCCAAGGGACACTGAATTGACGCAGATGCCTTTTGGTTTATCGGGCAGTCCGATGACTTTTACCAGGTTGGTGAACACAGTTTTGCACGGGTTATAGGGCAAAAATCTTTTTGTGTATATAGATGACATATTGGTCGTAACAGAAACGATCGCGCAACACCTAGAAGTGCTTACAGAAGAACTTAGGAGGCTTAGATTAGCGGGGTTGAAAATTAAGCTAGCTAAGTGTTCGTTCTTGAAAAAGTAAATCATAAGCAATAGCGAATTTTCGCACCCCCAGATCAAAGAAAGAGATTAAGTCATTCCTGGGTATTGCCGGTTTCTTCTAGAGGTTTGTGAAAGGGTTCTCCAATATACCAGCTCCCCTAACAGATGTATTGCGGGAAGACGTTCAATTTCAATGGAAGGAACCCCAGGCAGAGAGTTTTCAAAAGCTCAAGGACGCACTAATGAATTCCCCTGTTTTGAAGTTTCCCGATTTTTGTAAACCTTTTACATTAGTGACTGATGCAAGCCAGGAAGGTATAGGTGCTTGCCTTATGCAAAAGTTCGATGGGAAATTCCATCCCATAGCCTTTCATAGCAGGAAGTTAAGGACAAAGGGCAGCAACGAGAGATCAATGGCTACCATAGATAAAGAAGCCTTTGCAATAGTGCCGAGCTTGGTTCATTTTAAAATGTTACTGATGGGGAACAAAGTAGAAGTTCTTACAGACCACAGGCCATTATTAGATCTTTTTAATAAACCCGATTTGTCGCCTTAAAGAGCTTGATGGTTTTTAAGTATCAGAGATTTTGATGCAAAGTTCAAATACACAGAGGGCAAATTTAACGTAGTTGGAGATGCTCTTAGTAGAAGTTTTCACGACACGGAAGAGTTGCAAGTTGTGCAAGTTACTAGCGAGGCTATACAATGGGATATATCTCTCATAGAGCAAAGGCAAGAAGAGGACGAGATTCTAGCACACACGATAGCATTTCTTAGAGAGAATTAGTCAGGAAACGTTATAAGTTGCCTTTTTCGGGTTTGGAGATAGAAGGTAATCTATTTGTTAGGAAAATTACATATAAATTAAGAACCAGTGAAAGTAAAGGAGGTACGACACTGATTGTAATTCTGAAAGTCCTAATTCCAGTGGTTTTGGATATAGTTCATTGTAGGTTGGGTAGTCCACACTTAGGAATAGAAAAAACGTATGATAACGTTAGTGCTAAATACATTTGGAAAAACATGGGGAAAGATGTGGAAAATTTTGTGAGAAACTGTACAGTGTGCAACGCATGTAAGCTTGCAAGAATAACTTCATGCAAATTAGGATCGTATCTTATACCGAGTAGACCTTTTCAGAGAATACATATGGATATCCTGGGAAATTTTTGTGAGTCTAGGTATGCGAACAAGTACTTGTTGGTGATAATAGATGAACTTACGAGGATAGTAGAAATTTTCCCACTTAAGCATAAAACGGCTGAAGAAGTAGCTGTAGCATTTTTCAATGGTATCGTTTGCAGATACAGCTCACCCAAAGTTCTACTGACCGACAATGGTAGAGAATTTGTGAACAAAACTTTGGAATGTTTAGCGGAAGTCAAGGGGATACAGAAAGTAACAATTATTCCATACAGATCTGAGGCTAATGGATTGTGGGAACGAGCAAATAGGAAAGTGCTCGAGGCTCTCAGGAAAACTGTAGGTGGTAATGATAAGAATTGGGACAGATATGTTGATGTTATTAGACATAGTATTAACACTATGGTTAGTGATTCCATTAAAATGTCTCCATTTGAAGCTTTGTTTGGTTGTCCAGCACGAGGCACATTTGATTTGCTAAATATACCTCATTATGGGGAAGATACGATCGAGGCGTTGGTATCCACATCGAGAGAGAGACATGCTTCTTCAGCGGTAATCTCGAATCCACAACCAGAGAGATGGTACAGAAAAGTATTAGTAAAAGATCTGATTCCAAGATCAATGTTGGAGACAAGGTATTTTTAAAACTTAACGTGAGAAATGAACTGAACTACAAATTACGCCCTAAATTTGAAGGTCCTTTGGAAATATGGCAAATTTTTGTTTTAGCTGAGAAATGTGATGATAAACATGTGATAATTCCTGCGTGTATGAAATTTGGGGATGAATTTCTTTTTGTGTTGTGATTATTGGGGCGAGTGACACTACTGCATTGTGGTTTTGTATAATTGGGGTAATGTCGTGGGGAGTAATGATTTAAGGACAATTTTTTTTGGGGGGGTGCACCTTGGTGATATCCTGGTAATAAATTTGTGGAATGTGATTATAAGGAGTCAGTATAGATTTTTTTGGTGAATAATGGTTTCTGGCGTTACAGGTCTGACTAACAAATCTATAGTGCGGTTTGAAGCACCTGAGGTGTTCACAGGTGGATTTTTGCTGATAATGTTGTGATGAATCCAGTTGCTGATTATTTCCTTTGGAGTTGATTACTCAGAGATTTGGACTATTCTTTGTTGACTATGGCATTTCACGGAGATGTTATTTGTAAGGGGTTTTTATCCAGTCGATGGGATTGTTGTGGTAGCAAATTCCGTAACGGTACAAATTGTATTTTGAGGAAACTGTTGAATTATATATGTTTTTTTTTATCTTATGTGCGCTGTGTAATGGGGGAGAGTTCACTTATTATTGTTGTTATTATCTTATTTTTCTTTTCTTTTCCTACGAGAGATTTCGTAATTGGTGTTAAGCTCTAAATAGCATTTCTATTTTAGATAGGAGATATAATTTGCCGGGGATGTGAGTTAGATAGAAGGGGTGTTCGGCATTATATTTCATGGAGGTTAGTTATACAAACAAAAAAAAGGAGTTTTTCCTGTTAGACATTATCGGTTTTCTTTTGATAGTGTGTTTGTCAGATATGGGATTACTTGTGAGAATTCAGTGGGAAAAGATTATATTTTGTTTAGTGGTGAATTTTTAATATTTGACTAGGATATTGAGTATATTAATTAATGACAGATTTGTTGGGTAAAGCAAGACTTTAGTTATTTTATGATCATATAGAGTTTTTAAATACGGAAACACAATGACTTTAGAGAATTCCAAACTTCACGTGATGGTGACGATGGAAACGACATCGTTCTACAGTACCAGAGGTCGAGTTGAGTATACACACGAATGGCGATTCTATGGACTGCCTTTGCAACGGATGAGATGTCATCAGTATATCGTCTCAGGATACGTTCTGGGATAAATCAGGAGTCTACAATCTTTATGAGGTGGGTGCAAGTAGCACTTGCATGGAAGTCACAGGATATTTCCTTGACAATGGGGTGTTGACCACGTTTCCTTCAGTAGAAAATGTTGAATCTACAGTTTCGTGACGAGGGGGTATTGGATACACTCATTAGGGTCGCAGACACTGCATAATGGCGCGTTCTGAGTTGTTTCAAGGTGGTTTACGTACTCGACCAGCGTCTACAACTATTCGTCGAGTTCTGCTTATCTTAGTGACGAGGATGAGCTTTTCATCAATGAACATTACACAATTCCAGTAATTGTGTTCATGCTCGGTGTTATACTGATCACAATTTGTGCACCAGGAGTTCTTAAACTTCAATGCATCCTGCGAGTCACAAGGGCTCCAGCAATGGAGGTAGCCTTAAATCATGTGGCAAATTGATACATTGTGCATTAGTTGCTGATGTGGTGTGCAACAAGAGTGCACAAAGGACATAGGTGGCCGAACCATCTTATAGGTATAAATTGATGTGTTAGTGAATTACATATTGTATCAGCTGCTCTTGCTTGGAGACAGAGAGCACTGTAGAGACAGCCTTCTTGAATGAAGGAATCTGATGCGTATGCGTTTTAAGCTGGTGGTTGTCCGTACTGTTGCCACAGGCGGTTTTGAGGCGTGGTGGGTATGTACATTCGTTTGTACGTATGTCATAGGTCTGACCGATCAAGGCATTGATGGTAAGACACATTTCTTTGTGATAGGAAGAAAGATGGTCGAGGGATCGCCAAGTGTCTGGAGAAAACCCCATCTGAAGATATGGCACTTATTTCAAATGACTTACAATCAGTTGCCTTTGAAAAGAGAGAAGTGTGAAGTGTATCTCTTCACTTAATATTGTGTTATAAGAAATATAACGAATATATTTTTATTAAAGATGGGCTCTATACCATGATACCGGAGACGGATTCTCTTAACTTGACTAATACAATGTAACAATTGACATTTTGAGTCTAGGAGTGATTACTTAGACTAAGCCAGGAGAGTGGAATGATAACTTAATATTTTTTTTTTTGTGACAGACTTGGGTTTTTATCACTATGACTTGTTAATCATTTTGTTCTATTTTATGTTTATCTGCTTTGGGTAATAAATAGTATTTTTGTATTTATGGGAGCTTAATAGCTTAATAACATGCTTGCAGATAGAGGGCGTTTGCCGCTACAGGTAATATATATATATATATATATATATATATATATATATATATATATATATATATATATATATCTACACACACACACACACACACACACACACACACACATATATATATATATATATATATATATATATATATTATATATATATATATATAATATATATTGTGAAAATTGGAGGGGGTTCTATCAAGCAGTAGACAATAAAATTACACATTATGTACTTTTATTGTAGTCACGACGTTTCAAGACAAAAGTCCCCTTTTCAAGAAAAAGAATGATAAAACAAAAGTTAAATCACAAACTCAGAATACAATCTAAAAGTTTAAAAAGTTATACTAATATAAAAATCAAGTCCAAAGTAATGTGGTGAAAGCACAAACCCAGCGACAATTCGGGCCGAATCAGCTTCAACTCGAACACACAAGAGATACAGAGGTGTTGAGGAAGACTGGGTGTTTAACTCTGGAACGATTTGTTTAATGAAGAGGGATTCTAAAATAGTCAAAAGCTGTTCGTTAGGGGATTGGCCTATAATTTTAAAATCTTTGTAATTCATGTCATCTTTACATTTATGTGTATGTTCACGTATACATGAAAACTCAGGATTAGTTAATTTGACACCTGTTTTATAACTAACCCCTCTATGTGAGTCCAATCTCACTTTGAGTAAACTGCTTGTGGAGCCGACGTACTTCCCTAGATTACATCCAGAGCAACTAAATAGATATACGACTCCTGAGGTCATCAGTGGATCGACTTTCTCCTTGTATTTAAATAAAGATCTAATATTCATTGGGTTGCAAGTTATTTCTCTCAATTCAATTGCAGGAAAAAAATTCGATTAACTATTTCAATTCACAGTAGAAATTTTTTTTCATGAATAAATGCGACACTTGCATATAATCGTAATTTTGGCACTGTTGGTATTTTAATTTTAGGATGGAAGATATTGTTTAAGAATTTGTACAGGTGTTTATAAAAAAGATTCGATGGAAAGCAATCGTCAGTGAAATATTGGTGGAGATACGTTATTTCATTGTGAAAATTATTCCAGACAGACGTTACGTTAAAAGCCCTATGAAAGAGGGTAGACATGGAGTTTAGTTTAAAATTATAAAAACAGTTGCTGTAAAGCTTCGATCCCAGGCCCGTAAACGTTTCCTTTCTAAAAACCGTGGTGTTAAAATGATCATTATATCTAAAAACTATTATATACAAAAATGGCAGCTTATTTTCCTTTTCCTATTCAATTGTGAAATTAATGTTAGGATGTATTTCACTGGCATAATCAAGAAATTTGTCAGCCTAATCTTTATCTCTGAACAATAAGAGGGTATCATCCACATACCTATTATATGACAATGGATGGTAGGCCAAAGGGCAGTTGTCCATTATGCGTTCCTCCAGGGAGCACACAAAAATGTTTGCAAAGGTGGGACCCAAAGGGGATCCCATCGCCATACCATCAACCTGAATGTAGGCTTTGCCGTTAAAAACAAAGGCTGTGTCCTGCACAGCGAGCTCGAAAAATTTTCTAAAATCCGTGCGGTTAAAATGATTAAAAGTGGCATCTGGGTCAATAAAAATACGGCTAACAATAATAGCAATGCTTTCTTCGACCGGTACATTAGTAAAAAGAGACTCCACATCCATGATAACCATAAATAAGTCTGAATCTTGAGTTGAAATTTTTTCTTTAAACTTTTCTGGATTCTTACAACAATTGATATTGGTAATTAAGGGCGCTAGGAGAGCCACAA
>NC_061091.1:39142476-39149976 GCF_015104395.2 Macrobrachium nipponense
AGAGTACGATCGTCCAGTTATTTCTGGGGGGTGAGTTTGTTCGCCAATATTTAATCTTCCTTCATTACAGAACCAATCTTCAAATACGAGGTTCTCGCCCGCAGATTAATTTTTTTTCTTTCTCGTTGTCATTAACCGTTTCTTGCAGGAATTCTCCGTCTAATATAATTTGATCATATTGTCTGTATTTTTGTATCTTTTGGGGTTTTATTTTCCTATTATTATAACACACTTATACAGTACATTGCTTATGCGTTTACGTAGTGGTCGAGTGTACTCTTATAGATATTTTGATAGGATTGCAAGGAATAGAAGTGATAAGAAAAAAGTGAAAGCCGAAATGGCAACCCACTCCGGCTGGCAACCCCAACGTGGTGCTCTCGTTAGCGCGAGGTCAGCGATTGTCCCTTTTCAAGGTCGGGTCAATGGGTTCCTGCCTCAAAATGTTGAGGCATGGATCTCATCTGTAGACGCTCATTTAAATGCAAAAAGCATCACAGACCCAGCAGTACAATTACAGGAGGCCAAGAGCTTCGTTGACTTTGCGAAAGGCGACGCAAGTGCGTATCTAAGGGGGGTTTCTTTCCAAGAGGCGCTTACATGGGACGAGTTCAAATTAGATTACGTGCCGTGTATGGGGGTGAAGAGGCTTTAGATGTAGTATTGGCATTGAGAAATATCCTTAACCAAGCCTCCATGACTCAGCTCAATGTTGTCGAGCGGGCGGCGCTAATTGCCGACCGGTTAAATGAATATCAGGAATAGTTTTAAGTAATTCCGGGTGGGTTGCGGGTGCTAATATCAAAGTGAAAGATTTTATCCGTTTGATCTACCTTACGTCTATCACTGTAATGTTGCCTGAAGCGTTAGTACGGTGTTTTGATAAAAAATTGCAGCCCGACAGTACGGGAATTAGATGTGTATAAACAAATCAAAAACACATGTCTAAATGTACCGACCTAGATCCTTCGCTCATTCGTGTTTGCAAAAAATTAGAACAAGCCACAACAAGTAAATGTGGTACATCATAATAATCAAGTTGCAGGGATGGTTTGTTATAACTGTAAACGACCAGGTCACATGATTTCAGACTGTCGGACGCGTTTTTGTTCAATTCACAATAGTTTTTCAACTCATTCATATAACCGTTGCTACTCGAGGAATCAACAGCAAAATGCTACAAACACGCAACCAGTTTGCGAGTGCAAATAAAAAGAAGGGTCCTCAGTACTATAAGAAGAAACAACCAAAACGGAAATTCTGCACAACAGCAGAAACAAACAAATCGTGCTTCAGGTACCTCTGTTCCTGGGGCCGTCTAGCCAGAACTCGCAAGGGCAAGCGAATTTTCAGGGTGTGATAAACAAAACAAATACCACGTAGTTCACTCCAAGGGGGGAGAGGGCGATGTTGGGTCATCAATATCCAACATCTTTTGTATCAAATAATCAGTTTAATCATTTATCAGATCATTGTGAGACAATTGATTTTCCTATGAAACACACGGCCGAATCAAAAAAATCTGTGCAGGTTCCCGTAGATTTGCAACAAATTCATGCAATTATTAGTCAAAACGAGTTGCGACCAACCTTACATGCAGTAAATTTGGACCATAAGTCATTCACTTTGTTCTTTTGATTCTGGTAGTCCACGTAATATAATGGATTTGAAGGACTCATCATTTACTCTTTTCAAATTTCCCTATAGAAAAGTCCGGAATAAGGCTCTCAGGCATTGGGAATAATGAATTAAATGTTGTGGGCGTAACTCATGTACAGTACAAGGTCGGTAAGCGCACGTTTGCTGATACCTTTGTCGTTGTACAAAACATTAATATGTATCCCGCAGTAATTATCGGATACCCGTCTATGGGCACTCAAAATATTATCTTAGCACCTGCAAAACACGGCGTGTATATCAAAGGGAAATTCTATAGGTCTTCTAATACCCTAAAATCAGTTTTAGATAATAAAGAGACAGGCAGAGTTGTCACTTACATTACGGAACCAATCACCTGTCTCATGAACCAAGAAATATACAGGCAACCCAACAGAACTCTCGCTCACCCGGGTAATATCAGCTTGCACGCAAACTCTCGAGCCTAACGTAACTTCAAATATATTAGTGCGTGTAAAAAGAACCTTTGCCATGATACTGAAACATTAATCCTTTCCGAAACTCTGAAAACACACGGATTATCCGTCACAAGCCGTTTATACAGTCGGCTCACAACAACAATGTAATATCGAAGTCTGTAATCATTTGAATACCACTTTAGTAATCCACAAAAAATCAACATATCTTGGATGCCGAAGTTTTATAAACATCGCATTCTTACCGTAGCTGAGATAAATCACGCTCAATCAGTCGCGGATGAAACCCTTTTGCAATCTATAAAGAACAAAATCAATCAGGACATTCAAGAAGAAGAAATTCAGCAGAAATTTTTGCAATCTGTTAACTAAATATCATGATGTTTTTTTCCACTACGGATGGAACCTTAGGAAAAACGGATGTCATCGAGCATCAAATCAGGCTCAAGGACAAACAGAAAAGTAATCTATGTACCTTCGTACCGACTTCCTATGAAATTTCAGAATGAGATAACAGAGGAAGTAGGTAAATGTTAAAGGAAGGAGTCATTAGGAAATCAAAACATCCCTTATAATTTTCCGTTAATAGTAGTACCGAAAAAAGATCGAACTTGGCGGATATGCGTAGATTTTCGTCGTTTAAACGAAGAAACAATCCCTGACAGATTCCCAGTACCATGTACCGATGATATCCTATCTTTACTAGGCCAGAATAAATATTTCACAAGCCTAGACTTACTAAAAGGATTTCATCAGATTCCGATGGAACAAGAAAGTATCCCATACACTGCCTTCAGCACAGCCAGGGGACATTATGAATTTTTGCGTATGCCTTTTGGTTTACGTTGTGCTCCTATCACTTTTACTCGTATGATAAACGTCGTGTTTGGAGACTTGTTGGGAGATATCCTACATGCCTACATGGATGACTTAGTAATCTTTTCCAACACAGAAGAACATTTACGTAAATTGGAGTTAGTGTTACAAAGGTTAAGGCAGCATAATTTAAGGGTAAAGATAAGTAAGTGTGAATTTTTTAAAACAGAATTAGTTTCTATCTAGGTTTCACGGTTTCTAGTGAAGGTCTTAAAGTCGTCCACGATAAGGTGTCGGCTATCCGTAACTTTCCGATACCTATTAACGTCAAGGGAATACAGCAATTTTTAGGGTGCAGCGGATACTATCGCCGCTTTATCCGCAATTACTCAATCATAGCCGCTCCCCTAACCGATCTTATAAAAAAGGGCGTAGATTTCGTATGGTCTGAAATTCATCAACAGGCGTTCGATAAATTGAAAGATGAACGTGTAGTTCTCCTATCTTGAAATTTCCTGACTTCGGTAAGGAATTTTTCATAGCAACAGACGCCTCAGACCTAGAGTAGGTGGGGTATTGCTTCAACAATATGATAGACAGTTTTTCCCTATAGCTTTTTATTCACGTAAACTGAGACCTTCCGAAAGTAAATATGCAGTAATAGACAAGGAAGGGCTCGCTATTGTTAATTCACTCGTGCACTTTTTTAAATTCATAATCTACGGTTATCCCGTCAAGGTTCTCACTGATCATAAGCCCCTAACCGACTTCTTTAAAGGCTTTAGTCACAGCCCCAAGCGAACTCGGTGGCACATGATCATTCAGGACTTTGGCGCGAGGTTCGGGTATTTAGCCTGGGAAAGCCAATATCATTGCTGACGCATTATCACGCAACCCCTCTTCATCTTGTACCGAGCCATTAGCTGAATTAATAGATATCTCAACCTCCATGCCCGTTGTTAAAACTATATCCGAACAGGAAGATCTGGGCTGGAGTGCTGAACTATTACAGACGGAACAAAGAAAAGATCCGCAAATAGAAAAAATCATCATTGCGTTAAACGGAAATCCGAAGGAAAAAGAATACCTAAAGTATAAGCAGCAGAATTATATCCTACAGGAAAATATCCTTGTGAAGATCCGTGACGAGGAAAACCCGCAACACACCGCAGTTGAATAACAACCAGGTGGTGGTGCCTATCTCACTCATACCCACTGTCTTAAAGTGGTTTGCATGAAAATCCCACTGCATGGACACCCGGGTTATACCTTGATGTCACAGAAAGCCAAATCCTTATTTATTGGCATACGATGCTTAGAGATATAAAAAAAGCACATAGCAAATTGTCGCACTTGTCAAGAATACAAAGGGCACACGAAAGACACCTGTCAGCCTAGGGGCTTACCCCGTGCCAAATCAACCCTTTGAAAGAGTACATTTAGATTTATTAACAGGATTTTACGAGTCAGACAGAGGAAATAAGCACCTCCTAGTAATTATAGACGCTTTGACTCGATATACAGAACTTATAGCGCTTAAAACAAAAACCCGCCGGTCGAGTGCGCTAGGAAGTTTTACGAGTGCTACATTTGTAAACATGGAATTCCATACATCATTATCTCAGACTCGGGCGGGGAGTTCAATAATCACTTCCTTAACTCCTTGTGCGAATTCCTTAGTATAAAGAAAATCAATACCATGATCTATCACCCAGAGTCTAATGGGCTAGTGGGAAAGGGCAAATCGTAAGGTTTTAAAACATTTTAAGGGTCACCCTAGGGGGGGCAGATCCCAACTGGGACATTGCCATACCTGCGGTACTAAGCACACTTAATCACTCGTATCATGTGTCTATTAAAATGACACCGCACGAGGCACTGTACGGTATCCGCCCGCCCCAACGCCTTTCCACATCTTAAAGCCTACAACTAATTATCAAATCCTCTAAAGGATGTTATGGATGCAAGCATAAGTCGATATAATATAATTCGTAAGAATTTAGAAGAAGCACAAGATCATAATGAAAAAAAATCATGATAAAATAGCTAAGCCAACTAGAACATATGCCGTGGGCGATCAGGTATACATACAAGTATACGTGCGTAAAGGTTTAAATTATAAACTGACACCTAAGTTTGAAGGCCCGTTTAACATTTTAGAAAATTTAACGGCCAATAGAGTTAGGGTTCAAAATGTATCCAAACCCACTGATGTGAGAATAGTCCCATTGGCACATATCAGAATCTAAAGAAGGTAGATGGAGTGAGGGAAAAAATGGTTGTGTTTATGAAACTTGTATAATAAATTATATATATATATCTATTAATCATATTGTATGTAAACCTATTCTTTTACGCGAGTTATTACATCTGTTTTACTCATTGCAGGTTTTCAAAAATGAATCTGTTATTGTTAGGAGTGATATTGTGTATTCAGACATCTTTGTTGTATGGAAAGAGCGCTAGGACTAAAGACATAGAATTTAATCATGGCTCGATTATCGAGAGAATCGATGATGTATTCATCGTGTCAAGTAATATTGTTATCGAAGTAGATATGCATGCTATTTTCTTACCTGAAGATGACGTCCTTAACTTAAAGAATGACTGATGAGGTTTGGTGGTATTTCCCTTAAGGAAATGCATGAACGTAATTTTCATGCTAACTCAGAGATTTCACTAGCTCAAACGCTAAGCGTCGCGGAAATGTTGTCTTATGACATACAAAATAAAACCGCCGAGGCAGAAGAACTCGCTCGTGACCTGCTGATGTGGTCTGTGCGGCACAATACTCTTGAACGCCGCAACCCGCTTATTCTAGCTGGACTAAACATCTTAGGATCAGTGCGAATCTAGGCTTAGGAATCTCAAATCGCCTCAAGATAAATAATCAAAATAAAAGAATTGAGTTTTTTGCAACACAAAACGGAAACTGGCCTTATCAGAACTTCGCAGCCAGTTATCTTCGATCAATCAAATAATGAATATCGTTAATGAACATTCAAATAATATCGATCAGGTCATGGAAGTTCAACATTTGCTGGCTACTTTAGCTTACTGTAGTTCGAAAATAGATCATATCCGTGTGAAAATATCACATTTTATTGAAAAGTCAAAAGATTACGTAGAAGCAATTACGTTAGCAACAAAGGGTGTATCTCCTCACCTCATGCCTATTAAAGATCTGACGTTAACTTTGGAAAACGGACGGGAGAAGCTAGGGTATATTCCTTTATTGGATGCCCATAAAGTAGAATTCTATTATAGCCTAATATCAGTCAGCGTAGAAAATTATAGAATTATGATCACAATTCCTTTTGATTCTTCCGATGCTTGGCAATCATACAAAATAGCACCGTTTCCTACTTTTATGACGAATAACTCAATCAGTAATATCCAATTTAACGGGGCATGTACTGATTTCTTCTGATAAGAAATCATTTACAGTCATTAAAGACTTAGATAAACTCACTCACTGTTCAGAAGCCATGAATAATAAAATTTGTACAGCTGACTCTTTTGAATTCTATCCTATATCAACGGATTCATGTGAGTTAGACATAGTGCTAAACGGCTCTCTCTCTCATACAAGCGAAGGTTGTCTGGGGAAACACCCTTTATCCCTTTTACGGTAATAAATTCAATTACAGGAGAATAATGGTTCCTGGATCCGTTATGATAAGGCCGGATTCGACGTCGTGTGTCCGGACACATCCACCGCCCATGCCCCTATCTTCGTAGCAGCCGATGGTTGTACGGGGACATCTACAAACTATACCGTCAGAGGGGTCAACACGATAATACGTGAGAAGGCGTATTTCGCGAACTACACGTGGGCTACCACAATCATCCATCACTACCTCTCCCATACAACGCGCGAGTAGCTCATCGTCTGACGCAACTGGCTGAGATGACCCAGCGTCATCGACTTATGCAGGTGGAGAAAATCTTCGCTACTACATTCTGCTAGCCGTGTTCAGCGTGACGGCCATATTGGTTATCGCCGTCAACATCTTTGCTTGGCGTAGGCTGAGGCGTAAACAACAGAAGGATCTCCAAGGGAACGTACTGGCCCGTCTGGATGACGTACCCGTTAAACTCAAGTCGTTTGCGTTTAGGGCCGCCTGAACCTGGCCACTTCAGTTCGTGCCTAGGGAATTGTCTGGAATTGTGTTGTGTGAAAAGCGTCCGTATGCTGGCAAAAAAATGTAGGACAAGAAAGACTCACGCCTTTGCATTTGAACAGTTAAAGTATCTCCAGGGCACCTAATAAATCATTATAGCCCAATATTATACATTAATATATTCCTAAAGGTATTTTTCGGGCACCTAATAAAATATCAGCCCTATATATTGAATTTCTGCAGAATTACATTGTTATACTATTATACAATTATATTTATCTATTACGAAGAGTGTCAAGTACTCTTTAACAATTATCCAATGATCATGCTATAATCATTATTTAGTAACCATTATTCGTAATCAGGTTACATGTTATATTAATCATGTATACATGTTTTTGATTTTTAAAACCATTTTATATTTTTGGTACATAATCATTATTATTACCAACATGGATCATATTTTC
>NC_061091.1:39154976-39204976 GCF_015104395.2 Macrobrachium nipponense
TGTTGAAACACATAACCATTCCTTAACGAGTATTGAGAGTAGGCATATTCATTGAGTATTTTGACTAAGAATTTGGAAATATTGTATGACGTGCTATTATATGCGGACATTATCGGTCTCAAGGGTATACCATCTATGTGTATTTTTAGTAGTCCATAAAGAATGCCAAAGGAAGACCCGGTAACAAATAGTTCTTGGTAGACATCATCAGAAATTACTTTTCCTGTTTAAGCTTTCTAAGAAAGAAACTGATCTTGCCTTTTTTTTAAAATAAATTTCAACAAAGTTGGGTTCACCAATTAGTTTAAATTTAGAGCCATCAGACAAAATAACTTCCATTTTTTCAAGATAATCAGCCTTGTCCTATATCTGGTTTTATATCACTAATTTATCATCCTCCTTTCTGAAGTAAGGGGTCCACTTCACCCTGAGTTTTCTGTAATTATCATATAACAGTGATGATAGTTTCTGCTGAAGAATTGCCATATTTAAATGACCACAATTGATATTCTTAACCTTATGAAAAAGCACCTCAAACAGAAAATAAAAGAAGGCAAAATTAGGTCTATATGAAGGCAAAAAGAAATCCAATCCAAGTGACAACAAAATTCCTCACTCTTTGACAAAACATATTTTGAGTAGTTAAAAATACATGAATGTCCATTATCTAAAGTAGGAGTACAAAGCCCCAGAGATTTAAATTTTCTCTGGTGACGGGCTTGAACACCTGCGACATATTTCTTAATACCTTTAAACAACAGCTTCTTAAAAATAATCAAATCAATCATGGATAACAAAGGAAATAGTTGTTCCAGCAGTTGTTGACACATCTCTCGAAGTCCATCCGAAGCACGTTGTTTACAGGAAACCTCCTTTGATAGCAGTTCGTCCATTGCATCTTGATAAAATCCATTATGGTAAAGGGACGATTTGTACAACTTGAACCTCACGAATCTAGGATACACCCCACTGAGTTGGCAAAGAGACAAGAAGTCCAGGTCACATTTTGACTTCTCAAACTTCAACGTACATTACTCCAATCTTCTGACGATTTTTAAAACATGTAGAGGATATCTTGGTCTGAGGACTCAGGCAAAGTGTTGTACCGTTCGTAGTCGAAGTCTCAGAAGAAAAAGGACAGAGAAGAGCAGACAAAACATCACGGACAGCAAACATAACATCAGGAAAACCATAAATATAAAGGAATAAGTGTTCAATCAGATGACAGTCAACTACATGTGTTTTATTATGAAACGTTTCATGTTGTCACCAACTCATAGTCACTCAGCAATTGAAATTCACAATTAAGATAAGCTTAAAAACTACAATAAAATTAAATTAACTAAAAAATTACAACAAAACAATAAAAAAATAAAATATACTGAGAGAGTTAAAATAGAAAATGATGATGTGTTGGTGACAACATGAAATGTTTCTTCATAAACTGTATGTAGTTCATGATCCACTTTAGCCATTTGGCTGTGAAACAGAAACATTCTCAAACATTAAGGAAACTTCACAACTTGGCGATAGCACATGTCATCACTGATATCCAATTTTGCAGCCCAAATGATGTCTTTTATATGATTTGGCTTCCTGACTGTGTAAATGAAGAATTCATCTGATGCGGCAACATGGAGAAAGTCAGCTTCATCCCAATCTTTAAGAAATGAACCACAAAACCTTGCATGGTCTTCTCTCTGTTGTCGAGTGATGTTGGGCTTGCTGATAACATGAAATGGCTTGATGCCAGATTTTTTCAACTCATAATATACAGCACTATAACTTCTCTTCCTTCCCCTTTTTGTTTCTAGTTCAAATGCCAATTTATGTAAAGACTTTCTTGATCTACCCACTGCCTCAGCTATGTCTTTTGACTCCTGAGAAAAGACTTCAGGCCCTCCAAGATTCTCACTCTTTTGCGATGATATTCATCAGGATTTTTGTTCTAGTTTCTTTTAACAAAGGATCCATCTCTTTTAATGTATTTAGCTATCCAGGAACGTTGTAGCCTGGATTTAGTCAATCCATCTGATTCCCTCCGAGTCGTTAGCCATGGCTGTATCTAATTCTGTCACTCAGTCTGAAAATACAAGAAATGTAAAATGAAAAGTAGCTCAATAGAAACTTAAGATAAAGTACTTAGAGATAGGCTATTGCAGAAAGCTTCATAAATTTCCATTTGTTCTGTTGAGGGGGCCTCTGATTTTGAAACATTCGGTATATATATATATGTATATAATATATATATATATATATATATCTATATATATATATATATATATATATATATATATATAACATGTATGTATATATATATATATATATATATATATAATATATATAATATGTATATATATATATATATATATATATATATATATATATAATATATATATATATATATATATATATATATAAAGTAAAGGTATAAGCCCCGAAGGAAAGTGAAACACTGGGGTAGCTGCAAGACTTTTCGACTCAACGTCCTTTACTTAGCAGACTGACTGACATACTTGAGAAACTGAGAGGACAAGAAATGATTGTATAAGTGACAGATAAGGATTATAAGGAGGTTAGTACCTAGAATGTAAAACACTTGGGGAATTAGCAACCTTCTCAAATGAACATCAACATGGGTACAATTTAAGAAGTTTATAAAAAAATTAAGTTCAACTGCTCAGACACAGGGAAAAGACAATTAAAGGATTATACAGGGCGGCAGTTGACCATATTAAAACCTTCAAAACCTATTCATAAAACATATTAAAAATACATATACAAAGAAAATATCTATGAGGTAACTAATTTGTATTAAAGTCTGTGCTTGTATCTTTCAGGTTATTCTTAAACATGTTACAAATACAAGGGTCTAAATGAAACATGCCACGACTAATATTAAAATTACAAAGGGAAGTATGTTGTATAATAGCAGATTCTAAAAGATTTCGTGATAAGACTTCTTTTGATCTTGCAATTACTGAACTACCAACCCACTGAATATTGCATTAGATGTTTGCCGCGTTCTGACAGAATATTTATGCTGTTTCATTTTTACCTCTAAGCTCTGGCTAGATTGCCTGAGATAAAAGAAGGGGCAGTCCATACCTCGAATTTTATATATTATTCATCAAACACTGGGGTGGCGATATATCTGCCTAATGTGAGACTTCAAGCTGCCATATTGAAAGATCTTGGTCCAGCTTATGGCTCTATACTTTGTTACCTTTATTATTTTTATTACTATTATTATTTGTATCGATTTACTTATTAATATTACTATTAATATTATTTTTACTATTGGTATTATTATTATTGTTGCTGGTATAATAATAATAATAATAATAATAATAATAATAATAATAATAATAATAATAATAATAATAATAATAATAATAATAATAATAATAAAATAATAATGATTTATTATTATTTGTATCTGTTTACTTATTTTTTATTACTATTAATATTATTTTTACTATTGGTATTATTATTATTGTTGTTGGTAAAATAATAATAATAATAATAATAATAATAATAATAATAATAATAATAATAATAATAATAATAATAATTATTATTATTATTATTATTATTATTATTATTATTAGATCCAATTTCACAGAGAAAAATCTCCTTACAATAACAGGTTGGTCTAAGCACTCCAGCTATTGTGGTCGAGGCCTATGCTTCTGCTCTTGGACTTAAGCAGTGTCTAGCATTAATGGTTTCTGTAAATTACAGGACTTTCATAACATACAGTCACAAACCACTAACTAAACAGTAATGTACAATCACTAAACACTGATATTTACAATAACCTTCACTCACTAAACGCTCAGTTACTATACACTCACACTCACTATACACTCACTAAAGACTTACTCTTAACTTACACTTACGCTCAGTAATACTAAACACTGAATATTCAATACTCACTAGACACTCACTATACACTAAACGCTCACTAAGCATTCATAAAACACTAAACACTCACTAAATACTCACTATACCACAAACACTCACTATACGCTTACTTAATCCTAAACATTCATTAAACACTAAACAATCACTAAGCATTCACTAAGCACTCACTATACACTAAACATCCACTAAGTACTTACTATACACTAAACACTCGCTAAACATTCTTTAAACCCTCTTAAAACACTAAATACCCACTAAACCCTAAATACTCATTAAACCCCTAAACACTTATCAAACATTCACGAAACACAAACATTCACAAAAACTCACAAAATCCTAAACACTCATTAAACATTCATTGAATACTTATACACTAAGCATTCACTAAATACTAAGCACTCACTGAATGCTTATTCACTACAAATTTGTTAAACACTAACATTCACAAAACATTTTCTCTAAACTTTAAACACTTACTAAACATACTTTCACATGAACATTCATTCATTAAGCACTAACATGCACTAAACCTTCACTAAACCCTGAACACGCACTAAACTTTCACAGAATGCTTATGCATTAAACATTTGAGAAACACTAACATTCACAAAACGTGTTCACTAAAATCTAAACACTCACTAGACATTCACTGAATACTTACAGTAAACATTTTCTAAACACTGACATTCACAGAACATTCATTAAAACCCTAAAGATTAACTAAAAATATCTGAATACTAGCATGATAAAGATTCAATAACATTCACAAAACCCTAGACATTCAGTAAACATTTACTAAACCGTAAACTAAACATTTACTCATAAAGATTCAATAAACACGTACTAAACCCTAAAAACCGGCTAAACACTTACTCATTGAACATTAACAATAAAAAAAATTCATAATCGCACTGACTCCTGTTCAATTTGCTGGGTATCAGACCTTTAAAAATGGCTTCTAGGCTTTGGTGGAAGACCACCGAACTACGTAATACTGGTATAAAGATTGCAACTCCAGATATATACCCCCTATGGGAACTATCCTAACTGGAAGCGGTGTCATGCCCTGCAACCTAGCCCTCCACTGTCTCCATCCTCTGCCTTGATGCTGACCCCGGCTAATCACTTCCTGAACCTGCTTTACCTGCAGAGCAGACCCTGTCTTGATGTCCACCTTGACTGCTCTTTCTTGAGCCCATCTTAGAAGCTCCTGTATTGCGGTGACTGAAGAGAAGTGTTTATATGCCAACCGATTGGTGAAGCCCTACAAACGAACCACGTCCTTCTGCTGATGCCCTGGATCTAACTACGCCCGTATTATCCATGGATTAAAGTAGCTGAAATGGAATTTGTTATGTGAGTCCTTCACCTCCTATTCCGAGCACTCATTCTCTGTTTCAATTGTTTTCTCATATTCCTATTCCTTAACAGTCGGTTGTCTATCAGAGACCCATGTGAGCACAAAACTAATTGTGAAATTCTTGTGAGATAAGTGATAACCATTACACTACCAACTCCACTATACACATTGAAGTACTGTAACATCCAATGATTTTCAAATCGAGTAATTCACATATTTTGCACATTTACTAATTTCAAACCTGTCAATGGTCTTGTGTTTCAACTTAGACTACTATGCAGATTTGTGCAGACTGCCCTGTTGTATGCCTTCTCCAGTAGCTCAACAGTGCTACTCAATGCATTCTGTCATTGCTAATCTTGGACTGAGTCCCCAGGATTCCAGTGAGGACAAAGGCTCACTCACAGTCCTCCATTGCATAGTGTTAATCAATGTTGTTAGTCTTAAGTTCTAGATCCTCACTTTATGTGTCCCTGTAAGATTGATTGTTCTTGCTTGCAATTTGGTGGCACATTTACTGTTCTTATTGCACCTAGTGTTAATCTCACAAGTTCCACGGAGTCGGATAGTGCTCCAGTAATCATATCTTCTGAGAGATCTTAAGGAAGTAATTTCTGGCAACTCCTTAGTGGCTCACTGTTGTATCATCGACTTGTGTACAATGTTGGATAGTCAGTTGTAGAGATACATGACCTTGGCCTCTCAATTTAAATACCCAGTGTTTAGGTATTTGCTTTCCATTTTATCTTAGCTCTCAATAGATATGTAGAGAGGGATGCTCCTATATGTCATTCCAGATATTTAGTTATTTATTCCAGAATTAGTGAAGCTAGTTGTAGTATTCCTGAGAAACAGTTCTCTTCATATTAACCGTGCTTATATTTGTTTTGGAATATACAAATGCATGTTTTACCGCTGTAAGAGGCACAAACCCATTACCTGTAAGGCAAGATTTGGTGATTCCTGTTTTTGGAATCTGAGATACACGCTGTGTGTAACCTCTTTTAGCAGCACCCCTTGTGAGGGTCATAAGAGATAGACCTTTGTGTCTGTGTGAGTGTTTGGAGCACACTGATCGATCCCATGCCAGAACCTCCCATCTGTTTGCTATGCACCTCTGCACTTTATAGTACCACCAGGAAGCCTTTGCACTTGTTTACCGGTGAGATTACAAGCACTTATCTCAGTACTTTATAATGTCACCTGGAAACCTTGTGCTTGTTTACTGGTGAAAGTACCAGTACTTACCTCTGCATTTTATAGTTTCACCCGGAGGCCTTGTTGCTTGTGTTACTTGTGAGAGACCCACTATCTACCTCCACACTTTACTGTGCCACTTGGAAGCCTTAGCACCTATTTACTTGTGTTGCCCTGCACTATTTGAGAGTGCTACCCATCCATATGCTATGTGAAGTGCCATCTGAAGCTTGAGAGTCCAAGGATACTGTTCATTCTGTAGGAACACTGCACACCCGCTGGTGTGCGACCTGCTCAACCACTACTGAGAGAGCATCATTGTTCTGAGAACACTTTGTCTTGCAAGACCCAGTCCCTCTGAGTGCTACTGTCGCTGACACTCCTACTTGCTCCTACGTTCAACCCCATGAAGTAGGCTGATCACCTTACTTTCTTCTGTGACTTGTTGAGTGCCAGTGAGTACCTCATATAGTGTCCATACTCTGGGAGTATTGCATTTGAATGCCATCTGGCTTGTATGTATGACAGCCACTGTTTAGAAGCTTTAGACTATGAGGATCACCTTCACTGACCCTTCAACCTCCAAGTGCTACCATCGCTGAAACTCCCCTGTTATCTGCACTCTGTTGAGTGCCACTTCAACTCATCTACAAGGATTACCAACGCTGACCCTCCAACCTCTGAGTGCCACCTTCGCTGAGACTCCCCTATTGTCTGCACTCTGTTGAGTGCCACTTCAGCTCACCTACAAGGATCACAATCACTGACATTCCAATCTCCAAGGGCCACCTTCGATGACACTTCCCTGTTGTCTGCACTCCACTGAGTGCCACTTCAGCTCACCTACGAGGATCACTAATGCACCTTTCAAAAGATCACAACCCCTGGATTCACCACTGCTAACACCCAACCCATGAATGGTGTCAGTCTAAAATCATTCTTATGCCATATATGTAAGAAGCCCAGGCACTGAGCTGACTGGTGCCCCAACAATAACTCAAATGCCCAGAAATCTGGTGCTGCCCGAGGCAACACTGCCACTCCTGGACCCTCGACCCGCCCAGCCACCAATGGAGTTCAGAGGGACTGCAGTAAGGAGACAGGCAGAGACTAGGGGACAGTTGGTCATGCATCTGCACTCTTCCATGGCTGCCCTAAGTTCGTCCCCCCCTCAAACAGTTCAGAGAAGTGTTCAGCATTCCAGAATTATCAAATGGATAGAGCTCCCCAGCACCACGATCTCCACTTCTAATGGCCCAGGACCGGCCCAGGAACTCTCTAACTGGGTCAGAAGTAAGCTTAATCTTGCACAACGAAGTGCCTCTCAGAACTTCCATTCATGAGGACAAATGCCTAACCATTTGCTGGTTGAATGGGTATACCTTGGATCTCCCTACTGTTCGACTCACTGTCACCTAAGGCAACTCTATTCTTCCAAGAACCCACCGGTTGTTGTGGCTGACTGGCTTACAACCAGATGTGCCATGCTACATTAGATAAGACTCCCTGTAATGGCAAGATACCTAAGTGTCCCTAAGGGGTATGAATGCCCTGCATCTGCATCCTAGTAATGCCAGACCTCTGCAAGATGATCCTTTACAGGACATCTACCTTGGAGAAATACAATGGTTCTTGCAACCAACCACAGTAAATTTTACAGCTCACTCAACTCTCATGATAGCTGTGTCAGAAGCCACTGATCCGAGCCTTGGCCTAGAATGGCTCATCGCAGACAAGGCCGAATATCTGGAGCTCCGTGATCTTTGCCAGTATGCCCCTACAAATTTGGCTTTCTAGGGAAAGCACTCTAAAAATCAGTATGTCCTTGGGAAGGATGTGTTCTGTTTCTCCATAGCATGAGATAAACCCACTACCACCCTACATAAACACATGGTAGTGCCAAGAAGGCTCCAAAATAAGGTCATTCACCTGGCCCACAATAGTACAGGAGCATTGCAGCCTATAGAGGCCAATTTACAGGTCTCCATAAAATTTTTGCTAGGTGTGGAAACATAAACTACTTAGTTGATTGTGGGCAAAGGCTAGTAAAGGGCTGCAAGTCAGCCTACTCAAACCATAAAAGATACCATCAGATTACTTGAACACCCTACGAGCCCTCTACCTCTACATAGGTGGGCATGCTCTATGCCCCCCAGATGCCAGACTCCAACTCTCAGCTACTAGAACAGCTAAAATATATCACACTGGGCTTGACAGAAGCCCAGAGAGAGGTCAGAACCTTGCTATTTGGCTACAGCGAGGCGGTACAGGACACCCTCGGCTGTACTCCAGTTATGGAGTATCACATAACCAATGAAGATAATACCCGGCATTTTACAAACTGAACCCACAAGAAGCTGAGAGAAAGAGGAGCAAGTGAATTTGCAATTGTAACTAAGATCGATAGAGCCAAGTACCAGCACTTTGTCATCCCCAGTGGTGCTAAATTTATCTCCTCCTAAAGAGGGAGGAGATAAATAATGCATGAACTATTGTAAGCTTAACTAAGTCACAAAGCCAGAGCAATACCCACTCCCGCAAATTCATATGTCGCTTAGACATCCTTGGCCGATGACCACCTTTACCATTCAGGACTGGTTCTAATAGTTTAAAGTAATACCGTTCAGATTAAAGTATGCTCCTGGGTGTTTCCAGAATCTTATGAATAAAGTACTCGGGGGAATACCTAACTGTGTGGTGTACCAAGATAACTTTATCATCTACTTTATGCCATGGAAGGGGCACCAGAAAACACTGAAGAAAGTCCTCAAAGCTCTTCAAAATATAAATAAATGCCAGTTTGGAGCAACCCATAATAACCCACCTGGGTCATATAGTTGGAAGTGGGAAAATCATGCTTAAGGAAGCAAATGTCTAAGCGATTAAATACATGCCTTACCTAGAAACAAAAAAAGGAAACGCAATGTTTCATAGGCACTCTACAATACTTTCGCTCATATCAAAGTTTTTTCACAGACTTCCCGAGAATTTAGCTGCATTACCCAGAGACAAAGCTAAATATCTCCCTTTATTAAATAATTTGTATATTATAAATAAATCCTAGAATAAAATTTTCTTATAATCCTTCATGTCCAATAAAATCTCTTTCCCGAACTGTTTTAAGTGCTTTATTGTGTTTTGGCATTTAAATACAGTATGAAAGCATTAATTAGAGTTTGAATGAAAAAAATTGCGTTATATGCAAAGATAGATACAGGCAAGTCTGAATAATGGTAGAGTAAAGTTTGGAGAATTGATTATTGTTTTATGTTAAATTTTAAATGATTGACTTGCTAAAATCAACCTTGATGCCGCCTATATTTTGTTATAATTAGCTGCTATGGAGAGAGAGAGAGGAGGCGATAGAGAGATAGAGAGGTGCACATTTTTTTTAGAAAAAAAATATCAGATGTTGACAGTTGTAAGTTTTTTTTTTTTTGCTTAACAAATTTCGAAAAATTATAAGAATAATCTAGAAGAATAAAATAAGGGAATAGGGAATATCAAACCCAGTACACATGAGCCCCTTCTTATTTTGATTACTTGGAGTGCCGTGTGAGGGATTTTGAGTCAACCTCCATCTCTCTTTGTGAATTAACAATAATGCAAAGATGGAAAACATATACATATGATTTTAAAGACACCTGAGTGGTAACTTGTCATCTCTTCATCAGACATAACTGCCAGCCATATGCCATACCCTAGAAAGGTCGCATGTACTTAAGGGAATATAGCTCCCATTTCTATTGTACTCCTTTGCACCTTGGTCCCCAGTCCAATTTGACAGAAGCTATTAGCAGGTAGTTGCCCTCCACTCCAACCCTTGAAAGTTCACACATCTCTCTGACCTGTCCCTCCTTGAATTTCTAGCTGACCTCTTTCCCTCACTACTGTTATCGAAACCTTTCCACCTCTGCGACTCACCTACACACACACACACATACACACACACACCTACATGACCACCATTCCCCCTAATCCTCTTAACACATGGTAGCCACCATTGAACTCCATTTTCCAGACCTCTTTGCCAGTGTACAAAGGCCACTTTCAGGTAATTACCGAGGATTGGTGGTGGAGATGAAAGCAACCATGGAGAATCAAGCCACCCTGAACCAGATGTGACCAGTTCTTCTCCACCAAACATAAAGATGGCCTGACTTGGACTGCTAGTTTGCCCTCTGCCCGAGCATAGAATGCATGCTACCCTGTCTGGAATCAGTGTTACACATTAGATGTAGCCTGTTATGATATATTATGTGACCCTTGTAATTGCATGTACTATGTATTCTATGTTATATATTCGATTATCCACATACCAATGTTAATTAATGTTTTCCGTCATATTCGAACGATGTTCTTTATGAAATGATTGCTTGTTGCAAATCCCAAACGTGAATGGTTTTCGGTATTGATATTTTGAATTTAAAATTTTGTGATGAAACCATTCCCCTATAACTTCTAAGTTCTTCCCGTTGATTTTACTTAAAGTATGACGAAAATGATAAGAAATCATAAGTTTTCTCTTTCTCTAGAAACTTTGAGAAAGCTATATACACTTTTAGCCTTCCCCAGCCCCCCGACGAGAGCGAAGATGGCTACGGACTAATAATTACTGGAAGTTTTAACCACTTGATCGATTGGAGTGTGTCGAGTTATGGTCCTGGATTTTTTAACACCGTGGAAGCTAGGAAACGTATGAAGAGTAGCTTTTAAGGTGCTTATCCATTGAGTGTAAACTTGTTAAGTTATCTTGAACTGATGTAAAAACAAAAATACTGATAAGGGTTATTTCCTTTTTTCCCTCAAGCGTTTTCCATTATTAAAGTATCCTACCATTCTTTTTGTTAAGCTTTCTGCGACAGCAAACAATTTGTAGGTACTGTGCCTTTTCTATACTCTGGATCCTTGACTTAATTTATATTGCAATGTTGCTTAGCTTAGTTTATGTTGGAATGTTGCGTATATATGAAAAAGGCTCTGCAGGTTTGCAATTCTTCATCAACAGCAGTTTTAATCAAAGCTATATTTAGCAAAATATAATTGAGCAATCAATGAGTAATGACATCAACGGTATAACTTTTATTAGACTGACGTTAAATTGTTAAACTTAATGGTAACGAATCATTAGCACCATCTCTTGCCCTATGTAAACATTAATACTAAATTTTTGGATAATCACTGTATTTTGATATATCTTTCATTCTGGGACAACAGTGTTTCGTTTCTGTTTGTAGTGGCTAAACTAATGAATCAATGTTTGGATAATGTAAAGAAGTTGGTTACGTGTCAAGCTAACTTTATTTGACGCAACTGGCTAAGCGTATCATTCTTCTAATTTTCATTTGTTCTAGCCAAGTTTTATGATTCACCAAATCCAGTTGAAATTATTTTTTTCTTTTAAATCTGGTATATTAAAATATTTTAATTTCTCTAGATTAAAAGTGAGATCAAATTTAAAAATGTTGGGTCCATTTTCAGTTCTGAGAGTAAATTGCTCATCAATGATGGTTTGGCGTATCAAAAAGTTTACTTACGGCCCTGGTTATTGATTTTAAATCTTTGTGCTGATCGCGGTCGATCGGTGCTTTTTGAATTGTCAAGTAATCTTTTACCGTACTCGAGATAAATCTTTGAAATGACGCCTTGCTCTTTCAGGCAATATGTTCAACGGCCGTATCCCAAAGTCCTATAATATGTGAAGGTCAGGAGTGACAATAGGTATTTTCCTATGACGTCACAGCTGACGAGCACCTGATAAGCCGCCGCCATGTTTTAGGTCAGCATTCTAAAATGGGTATATCAAATTTCGTTGTTATACTAAAATATTATGAACTGGAACCTCCAGTGCGTGAAGGATATATACAAATAATCTAAAGCTTGTAAATAACAAAGACCGGTACAAGTTAAAACCTGAGCAATATAGTTCTGTTGTGGATTTGGTGCCCGCAGTTATGCATCCAGAGGCTTACAATTATTTTGTATCTGGCTGGATGAAGGATCTTAAACAGGTTGCTGAAAATGGATTCTACATTATCACTGCTCGGGTTCTACGTTCACAGACGTTGTCCGCACCACGATAAAGAAATGCAAGATTGTCCAATGCGCAGTTCCGTGTATTTTTATGTACCCGACTATAATCTCTGAAGTCACACACACACGTATCGGAGCGACAGTTTACTGGTGTAAACATAGGGATAATTGCCTTTATTACACTTTCTGATGGGGTTTAATAAATATCCCCCATAGATTTTAGTGGTGGTTGCAATTTCGGACATATGAAATATTATAGTTCTTGTGAATGTCGATATTGGAGAACTCGAATAGGCGAAATGTTGCACCAATGTTCTTTTGTGTGACACTTTTAGAGACTGATGTCATAGGATTTTCTATAGTTGTTTTAAACTTTCCTTTCTTGTTCTTGTGTGATTTTGGGATCTCGTGGTTAATTGTTTTAAAGTTTATTTCCTTCTGTATGTTGTCCGTTGGTGCGACCCCGCCTTTCAGTTATGCATTTTGTTAAGTTTACATAGTTTAATTTTGTAATAAAACTGTAAAACCTAAACTGATTTATTGGATCTTCACCTAAATGTTTGTTGATACCGTCCATCAGGCCAGATCATCATAGTCCCACCCCATCCAGGGATATAAACCTAACCAGTGGGAGGATATTTTCGACAACAAAAGCCATGTTTTGCTCTTTTGATATTTAATATCAATTCTAACAAATACATAACTAACTGTCGACTACTTCAAGTTTTCAAGATTTGACCAAAATAACTTCCTAACGGCTCTAAGTCATCTATCATTTGATAGAGAACACATTGGCTGTTATTGAATTACTTTGTGAAATACTTATGCTATAGGTTTCTTTAATTATTCACCATTATCACTAATTACACTAACAATTAATAACACTCATCACTAATGAAGTGATCTTAGCAGATTTTCATATGTCTTGACTAATGAAAATTAGCCCTGTTTAACGGGGAAATCCAGTGCTCTCCTTCCTTCACTAATCTCTTGAGTTTTATCTCCTATACGGGTATATCTCACAACAGCAGGGGGTGAGTAATACAGTTTTCCGTCTAAGTTTGACCTACTGAGGCCCCCTAACACACTAAAAGCGTCCACCATATTTAAAGGACTAATAGGTACAATAACATTACAAATTTCCGAAAAATCGTTCTTAACAAGATTGCGTCCGTCGCTTTTGCCCAGCACAGCTAACCTACAACATCGGCTTCCGTGTTTACATCCCGGCCTCATTCTGGATCGAAAACTGTCTATAACACTGCGGTCTTGATTTCTTCACTAAAACGATTAAGGTTAAAACTATTAGTTGAAAATATCTACATCACGCGTGTTTTTGGTACTTACCGAATGAAGAAAGGACAGAAAGCAGGAATTAATAAAGCCATTTCAGTGGTAGTGATTTGTTTTAATGGAAGTGAGTGAGAAAAATATGCAAGAAAACACCTAGGTAGGGAGATGTGAGCAATACGCATTTTTCTTTACCGATATGGAAAACAAATTCCACGCATGCGTGCGTGATTGCATATAAACTGAGTAAGAACATAATTAATGCCTATTTTAAAGGTTCATAAACATTTGATGACGCTAATATCTGGCAACCAAAGGCAGTGTTTTGAAATATATATCAAGTAAATTTTAAATCTCTAATAAAGGCAAAAAATTATGATTTTTATGAGGTATTGTCAAAATAAACTTAAAACTGGCAGAAATATTAAAGATCAGGCGGAAAAAAAGTAACACCTATAAAAAGTTCAAATCCTGTACCTTATTCATGTTCCAACTGCCATACTACGTTAAATGCACTCCGCTCATATTCCTGAAATTAAAATAACTTGGCGGGCCTTTACATATTATTATATCATGAACCCTTATTGTAAAAATGAATCTTAGTTTTTTGTTGGCAAAAAAAAGATATAATTACTAATAGTATAAAAGGAAGAAATTTTAATATTGTTCCATTTCTTAACTTGATTTGATGTCGAATACACATTAATTAATCAATAGGTGCTATACGCAGAGTTTTCTTTGTTTTGAAAGTATTGCCAGACATCCAACAACCACCTTTCAAAATTCGGGTCGTTGATAGCAAAGTTTTCTTCTTTAAATTTTAGAGAATGGACCTGCTATCGTTTAAGAAAATTTGAATGAAGAATAACACGATTTAAAAGCAGAAAATCATTTCCTCAGAGAAGTTGATTATCCTGGTGTCTCCCAAACCTTCTCTGATTGTTGTTCATCGGTACCCTTTTGATGAAATTGATTAGTTAACATCCCGATGCAGGGCTTCGATATCGCTCGCCGAATATTGGCATCAGATAATCAATTTCTGTTTCGCCTGACCGCTTTCCCTTCCACATATGTTTTTATTGCTTGTTTTTCCAGTATCCAAAAGAGCTTTTTGTGTTGTTAATCCTTTTCCCCAGACCCTGACTACTTATTAGTTTTGCTATTTTTCTATCTTTAAGGTGACTTTGCTAAAGAAATTTCAGTGAAATTAAAATCAAAATGATCGTCGGGAAATAGTGTTTTAACCTTTACTCAAAAATTTTCTCATCGTCAAGGATTGTTGTTTTTTGTTGTATATGATTCCCTTTAACAAATCTCCACTTTGGAAAATGTGTGCGCGAGCGCGCAAATTAGTCTATAATCCTTTCTAAATCCTTAAATTTGTGAAACACTAAGGGGGTTTTAAGCTTCATTTACAGAGATTTACAGTTCTTTCAGATAACCTCAATGGAAAAAAAAAAAAAAAAAAGATTCTGCTGGTTCCGTGGTTAATCAGATAATATAGGGTACGAAACCCAGTATTTTGGTCACAACTTGATTGTCATTCCGCCATGCTCTTACACGCGTACGTTTATTCTCGCAGTGAAATTCAATCGTATACGTACCCTTCCAACCAAAATACCTGTGCTGTTATGATACATATATAAAACAAAATACTTCACGTGTTTTTTTTAGGCAGATCATTTAGATGTCATTCTCACCTCTAATCTGATCGTTTATAGATTTACCCAACGATCACTCAAACCACCACAGAAGTCATAATAAGATCATGCCTTCAACTTTTGCAAATGGAATACAATAACAGACTTTACGCCGAAGGGAAATTGGCATTGTCAGGAGAGGGTAGTAAATAAGATGGAAAAGAGAATATGAACGGAGGCACAGTAAGTGGACTGAAAATGGTTCCAGCTAAGTGCCGAAGGAACTTTGCCACCAACTATAAATAGTGCCTGCAATGAACCACATGAGGTGCACTGACAGCATTACCCCCCTAGGCAAAATTCATTCAAAAAGCCTATTGGACCATCTCTCCTAAGTTATTAAATTTAATGTTTTTTCAGACGAAAGGTATTGTAAGGCAACTGCAATAAATACAGATAATAGTATATGAGGAAATGTTTGGTTCAATACTCAAAAGTAAACTGCGTTTTCTTGTCATGTTGATTAGATTTTATATTAAGAAGAAACTTAACGACCATATTCTCTCAGCCCATTCTCCAATGTTACTCCGATTCACCTCCGACGAATGATCTCGTATTACGTAACTCTATTAGTTGAGTGAAATCGGAGAAAGGTTTCCTTTACCGAATTTTGGACCCAATTATCTGCCATTCCCCTGATGCAAGTTTATCCTTTATCATTATTATTATTATTATTATTATTATTATTATTATTATATTATTATTATTATTTTATTATTATTATTATATTATTATTATTATATATATATATATATATATATATATCTATATATATTATATATAATATATATATATATATATATATATATATTATATATATATATATATATTTTTTTTTTTTGCTCTATCACAGTCCTCCAATTCGACTGGGTGGTATTTATAGTGTGGGTTCTGGTTGCATCCTGCCTCCTTAGGAGTCCATCACTTTTCTTACTATGTGTGCCGTTTCTAGGATCACACTCTTCTGCATGAGTCCTGGAGCTACTTCAGCCTCTAGTTTTTCTAGATTCCTTTTCAGGGATGCTTGGGATCGTGCCTAGTGCTCCTATGATTATGGGTACGATTTCCACTGGCATATCCAATATCCTTCTTATTTCTATTTTCAGATCTTGATACTTATCCATTTTTTCCCTCTCTTTCTCTTCAACTCTGGTGTCCCATGGTATTGCGACATCAGTGAGTGATACTTTCTTCTTGACTTTGTCAATCAACGGTCAACGTCTGGTCTGTTGCACGTATCACCCTATCCGTTCTGATACCATAGTCCTAGAGGATCTTTGCGTGATCGTTTTCTATCACTCCCTCAGGTTGGTACTCGTACCACTTATTACTGCAAGGTAGCTGATGTTTCTTGCACAGGCTCCAGTGGAGGGCTTTTGCCACTGAATCATGCCTCTTTTTGTACTGGTTCTGTGCAAGTGCCGAGCATTCGCTTGCTATGTGGTTTATGGTTTCATTTTTTGTATTGCACTTCCGACATATGGGAGAGATGTTATTTTCGTCTATCGTTCTTTGAACATATCTGGTTCTTAGGGCCTGATCTTGTGCCGCTGTTATCATTCCTTCAGTTTCCTTCTTTAGCTCTCCCCTCTGTAGCCATTGCCATGTGTCATCACTGGCTAGTTCTTTAGTCTGTCTCATGTATTGTCCGTGCATTGGTTTGTTGTGCAGTTCCTCTGTTCTGTGTGTCATTCTCCTGTCTCTGTATATTTCTGGGTCTTCGTCTACTTTTATTAGTCCTTCTTCCCATGCACTCTTTAGCCACTCGTCTTCACTGGTTTTCAGATATTGCCCCAGTGCTCTGTTCTCGATGTTAACGCAGTCCTCTATGCTTAGTAGTCCTCTCCCTCCTTCCTTTCGTGTTATGTATAGTCTGTCCGTATTTGCTCTTGGGTGTAGTGCTTTGTGTATTGTCATATGTTTCCTGGTTTTCTGATCTATGCTGCGGAGTTCTGCCTTCGTCCATTCCACTATTCCTGCGCTGTATCTGATTACTGGCACTGCCCAAGTGTTTATGGCTTTTATCATATTTCCGGCGTTGAGTTTTGACTTGAGTATCGCGAAGATAAGCTCACGAACCTGCGACGCATAGTAGAATTTTTTTTTTTTTTTATCCTTCGTGATATAACCTTTGATGGCTACAATGAAAGAAAACCTGCTCTTTATCGCTCATAGCCTCTTATGATGTGGATATTCTCCACTTACTTATTCTCCTCTTGATTGAATGGCAATATTGTAAATATAATGTTATTCCAAATGAGCAGACATTCTTTTTTCCATCTAGAAAGCTCTAAAACTTGGGGAAAAGTAATGAGAGAAAGTGCATACTTGGATCAATAAGAAAAACCCTTTCCATCAACCGGGAAAGAAAGTCGTAATTAAAAACGTTTTAGCGTAATTGCAGTCGTGTATTGTTCAAGAAATTCTCAAAATGCACGAAAGACTAACTGTATAAGAAGGGTATGATCCTTGAAAATCCAGGAGACGTGATTCACATACTTGTATTGGATCCTTCCTCCAATGCCTGTGTGAAGAAGAAGGCTACTGCATTTAGGCGGTTAGGGACAGTAAGTAAATGGCTCCCGGTGTCCTTTGGCAGATACCGGAGACCAAAATCAGTTCTGTGTATATTTATGATTTATTGATCACCATCTTGTGCCCTTACAGGATATTATTTTGAAATATTTGTTGGATCGAGTTAGACTTTGTCTTCGCCAAGTTGGTATAACTATTACACCTCGGGCAGTAGTTTGCCCACACGTCAACTCTGCACGGCAACTGAAAATGCTCTTTGAAAGGGAACTGACGATCTCTGGTCAGACATCAAACACCAGAATTCAGTCAAGGATCATACCCTGGCCTTCTATTATCTGACATCAAAGGCAGTTTAGAAGGTAGTTTGGTATATATATATAGATATATATATATATATATATATATATATATATATATATATATATATATATATATATATATATATATATATATATATATATATATATATATATATATTCAAAGTTATTCTCCCTCCCTAAACAACAACGTATCTTCTTCTCCTTTGCACCTGGTCTAAGTGTTTTCTAGGCATAAACTAGTCATAAAATAGCATGAAGTGTTAAGAAACTCGTCGTGACTGCATCACATGTCGAGACAAAAGTTTTCAAATGTTCAAAATTTTGGCACAACAAATTTTTCGTGACCAGTTCCCTAACTATGCTCAAACTGTTCGTGAACTTGTAGCAAACAGTGTGGGACGATGCAGGAGGATGCACACGTGCATGACAGTGTGCACCATGCCACTACAGGCACGACCTGCCACGCATTGTTCATGAACTAGTAACGAAATGTTCACAACTAGTTTGCGACATGTAAACGCACTGGTGCGCGTCACAGCATGGCCATGCGTTCCCCCTGACACGAGCAGTTCACAAGTAGCTCACGCACTTTATGAACAGTTTGCGGATGACACGAGCTTGTGAGTAGTTCACAACTACTATGCAACAGTGTCGCTTGCGTCAGTGTGGGGGTTATAGATAGCCACTTCTCTGATTCTGAGGTAATTATTGTAGCCCCTATGATCTTCCTTGTGGAGTTCAGTCAGTAGCCTGTCATACTGCTCGAACATCTGTCTTCTGCCCAACCATTCCGTGACCCACTTTCCTTTGTGTCCTTCTTCCAGGTGGGGTTGCCTTTTCTTCATGTTCTGCCTCTTGTAGCCTTTTCTGCTGCTCTTCAACAATGGCTAGAGCAGCTGCTAGGTATAGGCATCTTATCTTCTCTGCAACGACGATGTCTCTGGCATGCAGCATGTTGTCTCTTCCACAGGCAATCCAAGAATGACGCCAGGGGTGGAGAGGCCCCCTTTTTATATGATGTGCCCAAATCGCCACGACAGCCTCCGAATTGTGTATACTCATCGGGCCAATGCAGGAAGTGCGTAAATTCTGTTCGAACAGTGCGTGAACTATGTGTAAATACGGCGGGCCAGTTCGTGTCAATGTGGGTACTATTGGGTACGCATTCTTAACCTATGTGTGAACAGTGCGTGAAGTCGTCAGGAACAGTGCAGGAACAGTGCAGGAGCCTCCCGGTGTGTGCCACGAAAATGGCACGCACTGCCACGACTCAGTTCGTGGCAATATGTGCCACAAAATCGTGCAAGTGTCAGCCTCGCTATAGTATTAGAAGTCACAAATATATATACTACAGAGACTTTACTGACGAACATACACACAACCATTTGAGACTGCAGATCCACCCACAGGCAGGCGTCAAGGTAGGAGTCGCTTTTCAAAACTCATTTGGCTATAACTGGTATTTTCCTTTTCTCATTATTACTGTGGTTATAATCAATATCATTATGTTATATTAATTTTTTCAATTGTTCTCAATTTTATTACAGTTATTACTATTTTAATTACCATCTTTTATACTACCTCAATAAGTATTAATAATTTTTTTATCATGTTATCTTATGTGTCTAGATTGTGTATGTCATTATCTATTCTTTGTATATTCCATGTATAAGGCCTTGAGCTGATAATAAAAACTATTATTATTGTTATTTTTTTCTATCACAGTCTTCTAATTCGACTGGGTGGTATTTATAGTGTAGGGTTCCGGGTTTCATCCTGCCTCCTTAGGACCCCATCATTTTTCTTACTTTGTGTGCTGTTTCTAGGAGCACACTCTTCTGCATGAGTCCTGGAGTTACTTCAGCCTCTAGTTTTTCGAGATTCCTTTTCAAGGATCTTGGGATTGTCCCTTTTCTTCCTATGATTATGGGTATAATATCCCATATCATTCTTTTTTCTTTTTACGGGTCTTGATATTTATCCATTTTTTCTCTTCTTTTCTCTTCAGCTCTGGTGTCCCATGGTATTGTGACATCAGCAAGTGATACTTTCTTCTTTATTTTTTCAATCAGCTTCACATCTGGTCTATTTGCATGTATCACCCTATCTGTTCTGATACCATATTTCTAGAGGATTTTTACCTGATTATTTTTTTCACTTTTTCAGGTTGGTGCTCTTACCACTTATTATTGCAAGTTAGGTTCCAGTGGAGAGTTTTTGCCACTATATCATGCCTCTTTTTGTACTGGTTCTGCGCAAGTGCTAGAAATCCCCTTGCTTTTTGGTTTATGTTCTCGCTTTTCATATTGTACTTCCTGCATATGGGTCAGATGTTATTTCCATCTATAGTTATTTGAACATATCTGGTTCTTGGGGCCTGATCTTGTGCCACTGTTATCATTCCTTCTGTTTCCTTCTTGATCTCTCCCCTCTGTAGCTATTGCCATGTTTCATCGGTGGCTGATGCTTTAGTGTGTTTCATGTATTGTCCGTGCACTAGTTTATTGTGCCATTCCTCTGTTCTGCTTGTTGTTCTCCTGTCTCTGTATATATGTGGGTCTTCATTTATTTTTATCAGTCCTTCTTTTCATGCACTCTTGAGCCACTCGTTTTCACTGGTTTTCACATATTGCCCCAGTGCTTTGTTCTCGATGTTGACACAGTCCTCTGTGTATAGTAGTCCTCGCCCTCCTACCTTTCCTGTTATGTATAGTCTGTCCTTATTTGCTCTTGGGTGTAATTCTTTGTGTAATGTCATATGTTTCCTAGTTTTCTGGTCCGTGCTGCAGAGTTCTTCCTTCGTCCATTCCACTACTGCGCTGTATCTGATTACTGGTACTGCCCATATGTTTATGGCTTTTATTCTATTTCTGGAGTTGAGTTTTGACTTCAGTATCGCCTTAATTAAATCTCTGCATATATTCTTTCCAGATCATGTCCTTCATCTCTTGCTGTTTTATAATATCTCCTTCCATTATTCCCTGGGATTTGTATCCTGTCTCATCTATGTCTGATGTTGTTCCTGTCTGGTTACTTTATCTCTTCAGTCCTTGTTAATCTGTCTTTTTGCCTGTTGACCAAGGTACAATTTTCCATTACAAACTCCATCCTGATGTCCCCAAATGCAATCCTTACAGTCTGGTTCAGGGTATCTAGTTCCTTGATGCTCTTGCCATACAGATTGATATCATCCATGAACATCAGATGGTTAATTCTTTTGCCTCTTTTCTTGAGTTGGTAGCCAGCATCCATCTGCAGTATTTTTGTCATGGGAATCTTGGCTACTACCACAGTGAGTCCCCTTTAAAGATGCCTCTCCTGATGTTAACCTCTCCTAGTCTTATCTACGAGCTTGTAAGTACTGTATTCCAGATGCCCACTGTATTTTTGAGGAAACTGATGGTGTTTTCCTCTGCCCCATATATTTTCAAGCATTCTATTAGCCATATGTATGGTATTACGTCAAAGGCGTTCTTGTAGTCAATCCATGCCATGCTTAGGTTGTTTTTCTTTCTCTTATTATTCTTCATTACCATTTTGTCTATGAGGAACTGGTCTTTTGTGCCCCTCCACTTCCTTCTGCAGTCTTTCTGTTGGTGGGGGGGGGGTGATCTTTGTATCCTCTAAGTACTTGTATAGCCTTTCACTGGTGATACCTGTTAGTAACTTCCACATTATTGGTAGGAAGGTGATAGGCATGTAGTTACGGGCTATATTTCCCTTACTCTTGTCTTTCTGCACTAAGGATGGTCTCCCCGAGGGGCTTTCCAATTTGGCATTTTCTTTAGTTGGTGTCTGTTGTGTCTGTCATGATCTCAGTGAATCTTTGTTTTATTTTCCCTGTTTCTTCTGCCTTGACTTCCTAGAGCCATGTTGCATGTTTGATGTGTGATACCTTGCTCCATATGTTTTCCCAGAGTCTCTTACTTGATTTGGCTTAGGAATTTCTTGATGGTTGTATTCCCCTCTTAGTTGGCTGTATAGTCTTTTCTAGTTGGTTATGAATGGTTTGTTCTGTTGGTATCCTTTATTCATGTTCATTTATGTTTGGATCTTATATGCTTTGACCTTAAGCCTCTGTTTACATCTTCTATTGCGTTGTTTAGTCCTTTACTTTGTATTTCTCGTTTAGTTCCTCCCTTCTTTTCTTGCTTCTTAGCCTTTTTCTGCCATCTCTTTCAGTTTACTCAAGTCAAGTCTCATCACCATGATCTGCTTTACAGGTGCCTTTTCCAAGGTGGTTGTTGTTTTAGTTTCTGTTGGGTTGGTTGTGCTGGTGGTGATGGTGTTTGTATCGCCATGAGTTCTGCTACTAGTCTTGCTTCTGCATATATCAGGTTATTTATTTCTGTAATACTGGTGGTATGAATTACTCTTATTATTTCATTAACCTCATTTGTTTTCTCCCTTAATTTCTTTGAGTTGTAGGCTTTCATGGAGGGGATCTTTGTTCTCTCTGTATCTGGCTTCATCCTGATCTTTTCTACCCATTCCATCCTCTCTGATACTTTGTCTCTTTCTCCACGTGTCTTTGTTTGATAACTCATCATCCCTGTCGCCTTCTGTGGTATCGTCTCTCAGTTCGTCTTCTTGTAATTCATTGCTTAGTGTGATTTTGCTTTCCAGTTCCTCTCTCTCTCTGTTGGTGAGAGCCAGTTCTTTTTTCTCTATGCTCTTTACTTGGTCTGCTAGCTTCTGTTCTTTTTGGTAAGTGTTATTTCTCTCATTGCAGATGTTGACCAACCTTCTTCTATATCCTCTTTCCGTCAGTTTGCTTCTGATGTAGCATCTCCATATTTCGTTATATTCTTCTCTTGTCCATTTCTTCCTCTGGGTTTCTTCTATAGATCCAGTCTCTGGTTGTTGGTTACAGTCGCTATGGCGGTCAGTTACTCGATGACGACCTCCAAGTACCTGACCGTCTTCCCCTTCAACTGGGCTGTATGTCTGGCTGCTGGCCCAAGTTCCTCTGTTGACAGAGGTTCCACTAATGTCGTTGTCGTTTAATCCTTCATTTCTTTCCAACATTGCTGAGTTTTGCTATCTAACCCATAGCTGGACCCTAGTCCATCGGCAGTAGGTACTCATTTAGAGCTGAGTGGATTGAGTAAATTGTGGTAAACATCCTTCCATTGACGACCTAACAACCTCTGCCATGGCGCCACACATTATTATTATTATCATCGCTATGATTATCATTATTATTTTTATTGTCATAATTAAAAGACTAGCAATCCAATTTCCTAAGTAGGATAAACAAACAAACAAAATAACGAACATATCAGAGTTGTAATTGACGTCCGTAAAAAATAAATGCATTTATGCTATACCTGCAAATGAATAAAGACTCAGTGATATATCTTGCGTAAATAGAATGGACCAGTGTTTGCTCATTTTCTCACATCGATCCACACGGAGTTCATTTCGAATATATAGTACGAGAAAAAGTGATATGGCTGCATTATCCACACTACCCTGCACCCGTCTCTCTCTGTCTCTCTTTCTCTCCCTATATCACACGTCCAACCCTTTTCCTTTGTCTATAGCGCCTTTATAGTTTCAGTAACATTAGCATAAACTCGAAAAAGATTTTTGGTTGCATTTGACTATGCACCTCTGTGATGATACCCATTACATGTCCTAATGTATACTGGCCTGAGGATGCTCTCTTTTATCCAGCACATTCTTTTGTGATAATTCAGACGGAATTGCGAATGTTATGTTTTTATTTATCCAACAATGTAGGATTTTTATTCTGTTATATATGATTTGATTTAGATTTTGAATGATATAGGGACCATTCTCGATTATGTTACATCCGGAAAGATTTCCATTCTTTAGTCATGTCTTTGTTTCACTTGCTGCATATCACCAGTAAGATGTCATATATATATATATATATATATATATATTATATATATATATATATATATATATATATATATATATATATATATATATATATATATATATATATATGAATATATATAATATATATATATATAATATATATATATATAGGAATATATATATAATTATATATATAATTATATATTATATATATTATATAATATATATATATATTATATATATATATGATATATATATATATATTTATATATAATATATATATATGTATATATATATAAAATATATATATATCTATATATATATATATAGATATATATATATATATATATATATATATATATATATATATATATATATATATATATTGTTACATTTATTGACCGTCTCGTCTCCCCAGCAGTATCTAAGGTATTTTATTTCTAAAAGAAGCAGCCATATTCACCCAAATATCAGCTGATTTTAGGTGGGAACCCAAAACACCCGAGCCAGAGATAGGAATTTCCAGCTAGAGAGGGGGAATATAGACTCTTGTCAGTTTTAGGGACATATCCCAAAGGGAAGGGTGTAGGTAGCCTGGTAGTTATTAGGCCTACGTCTTAAGCTCTTTTTCCTGTGAACCCTCTGCTGGCTATATGTTTTGTTTCCAGGATGCCCTGCTCTTGGGGGGTTAAGCTGACCCTCAACACTCATACTGCACACCTGCCTTCGATCTCAGTCTCCTCCAGTCGTGACCACGGATGGATGTCCCAGCCACGAGCCTTCCAACTTAGGCCTACCACAGCGTTACTGGCGCACCTAGACCTGAGACAAAGCCAATGCTGCATTTCTACAAAGGTCCACTGATCATGGCATCCAGGTACGTCTTGTGAAACAGCATATTGCCAGTTCCTTACCTCCTAGTGTCTATTTACTCCCCATTTTCACAATTCAAACTTCTCACTCAAAGGAATATCCCTTTGTTCCTCTCACTGCCTTGTGGCTGCATGCTTCCTTTGCGTGATCGTCCCAGGCAAATGAAGTCATTGCATACCTCAGTTAAACACTAGAGTCCCTTTTCCCCAGTGTTAGAAAAACTGAATAATCGTAACTTGTGCAAGAAGTCTTATTTCTTTTCTTGTCTAATCTGGGATCTTTTCCAGATTCCCTGAGTCACGTGTCCAAGTCTTCGCTCCCGCAAGTGTTGCATTACCGCAAGATTTTGAAAGCCTGCTTTTACGGGAACCTCATTTTTAGCCAGCTATCCCCTTGTGAGAGATATATTGGTCCCCACGTGTGGACAAGCTGCATTTACTCTTTCTCCAGGCCAGTAAATGTCCTCTTGTAAATAATTAGATGTAAAGTAATTAGCTGAGTTTTCTGGCGACCTTTCCCTCTAGAGTAAATTAACACTATAAATCCTTTTAAGGTAAGTTCAAGTAATTTATTCTGCATTTTTCCCTCAACTCTTTTTGTTTATGTATTTGAGCCCCTTCAAGCCAGGCCTTAAAATGTAACAATGGCGGACCTCGCTGAGATTCAAACCTAGCTTGCTTAAAAAGCTTGTAAAATGTGTTATCCCTTGTAAAACGTAAAATGTAAATGATTTTACAAAGCGTAAATCAAAGCACACTTGCAGCGGAAGACACACACTGACTCACGGTAAGGTATATGATTCATATATGATTTATTTTATAACAAATGTTAGCTTAAGGTACGTTTAAGTATTCATTTTAGAAGTGGTTTAAATAAGTGTTAAGTGATAAATATTATTATACTGTAACGGCCAGAGCGCCGAGTGAATTCTGTTATTTTGTAAATTGCATGGTTCTCGCCTGATGAGACACGAGCATGTGTTAGATAGATGCCAGAAAGTACTAGTTCAAACTAGGAAGTGCTTTGCCAAGTTTATTGCTGTGTTAGAAAGCCTAGCTAGTTAGGAGTGTTCTACTAATAGTTACGTCAAAAGAAGTGTACAATTCTTTTGTCTGTGATATGTTAGGGGAATTCGTTTTAACTTAGTTTTAATTCCAAGTGTTGGTAACCGCTTAGCCAGCCAGCTCTTGTCAGCTGGACGCATGCACCCTTTCAGGCCTGCAAGCCAACCTTCGGTCTCACAAAGTGCAGCCATGTTTTTATCCCTTTAAGCATTATCTCAACGATTTAAGCAAAGTAACGTAAGTCTTGAAGTTTTAACGTAAATAATATTAATCTCGGTACTAGTATCTATCATTCTGCCAGAGAAATTAACGTAATTCGCCTTGAATAAGAGATTAGAATTTCATGTGTGTAAATCGCCTTTTGCGTTCACAGAAAATCAGCTGTCTCGTCACCGCATGAAGCGCTCACCGCACGTCTCATCTCGTATCGCTCACCCGCTCGCTGAGCGAAAGTTCCATTTCACTTTGTACTGAACGTATCCTTTTCCATTTACAAAACTGTTCTGCTAACATTTTCACCTTAAAATCCTTACCGTCATTTTACTTGTCACAAGGACCTAGTATCCTTACGTAAAGTTAACGCAAATCTTAAAAGTAGAGTAAATTACAAGAATTGTTAACGTAAAATGCATCGTTGTAAATTTCATATGAAAACGCAAGCCGCTACCAGTAACGTAAATATCGCTCATCGCTAGCGCAGTATCATTTTCATAAACCTTATCCAAAGCAATTCTTTCATTACACATTAACGTAAGTAAATCATTTAACGCAAGTTGCGTCATATTAAAACTAAAAGTATTAGTTCAATTAAATACAAGGGAGTTCATCATATATCGTTTTCACCCTCTCAGAGAGAGAGAGGGAGAGAGAGAGAGAGAGAGAGCCTATTATTTCAAAAGCCAAGAGTACTATGTCCAGTACCATTACGCATACATTAACATTATTTTAGTCTCTTGTGTCTCATTTACACTAAGCAGTTTTGCAAGCATTCATTTCATTTATCGAGTACTTCAGCAAAGGACTGAGCATTTTCAAATTACCATTACCTGTCGTTGCCCGAGTGGTCTTTTCATTTCTGTATCCCAAAAGACTTGCGTATACCGCAAGCACAAACCGCACAGTGTGCCATGCAAATTCATTACTTCCAGACAAGGAAGCCTACCAGTCTAGGACTGGCCACCACCAGTGCACGTCAGGCTTTACCATTTTACAGTGCCACTAATTCTTGACACTGTCCATCGATTGGCTGCTGAGGTACTCCCACCTTTTACTTTCTCTTCTCCACCATTACACTCTGCCACGAACAGAGTGCCATTTCATTTCAGTATACTTGAGTATACTGCATGTAGTGTCGTCCGACGGGACACACCAGCACGCTACCAGTGCAACAAAAGGAACGCCTCCTGAAGTGCCGCTATTCCAGCACTACTAGTGCTGCCCAAGGAACGCCTCCATAAGTGCCATTACACCTGTACAGGCCGTACAGGTAGCCCTTTACCTGCGTGTCCGTCCTTCGGAATACCCATTCATTAGAGTATACACCATTTTGGATCACTCAACCAAGGGACGCCTCCATAAGTGCTGTGCACCTGTATTGGACCTACAGGTTGCCCATTCCAGCGTCTCCCAAGTTAGGAACGCCCTTAAGTGTGAAATACGCCACACACTCCATTTGATTGTCTCACCTCATCAGAAGGTGCCATTCCAGAAGTGTCACCAACTTACGGGACACTTCCCAAGTGCCACAGAGCACCCAGTCTTTTCAGACTTTTTCTTTACCACGTCACAGAACCCATTTCCAAGTGAGTGCCACTTTACACAGTAGGCACTCCCATTCCATCCAGTACTATTCTTGGCCACCATTATTTCTAACCATATCCGAGCCTCTGCTGCAGCCTAAGGGAAATGTCTTCCCCTGCTTCCCACGACTTCTTTGCCATAGAGCTAGAGAAGCTCCAAATCCTCATAACTCTGGGCAAGGAGGCCGGTTACACTGGACCAGCACTGGACCAGTGGATGAAGGCGCAGCAGGATGCCACGCGCCTGCAAGAAAAGGAAGAAAGAGAAAACCAGAGAAAAGCCAGAGAAGCAGAGAGAAAGGAAAGAGAAGCAGAAAGGAAGGCAAGTGAAGAAGAAAGAAAGCATGAGCTAGCTCTCAAGGAGCAGGAACTCAAAATCAAGTGGGAGAAGGCCCATAAGGAGAGTATCTTAACTCAAGCCAATCTCCCAGCTTCCAGCCCTACACCCACTGTGTCTCACAGTCCCGCTGTCTCTGGTCAGCCTCTTACCATTTTACCGCCTACCTCCTCCCTTTTGGAAGAGGTAAGCCCACCAGTTAACCCCGAACTTGTTTTCAAGGATGATTCAACAGAGGACTCTTCACCTATGCCAGAGCACACTGGAAGCCTTGGTGACTCCACAGATTCGCAACCTGTGGTGCCATCTCGACGTTATCGTACAGTGCCACGGAAAAGGTTCTGGTACAAGTTCTGCCGAGCCTGCGGCCGTTAGGGTCACATGTCTGCAAATTACGGATGGTGCGCTAATCACAATATTCCCGCCGTCGCAATGGCCGTTACCAATCCTTCTTTACTAGGACCCCCGGCTAAGGGCCCTATAACCGCCGCACCCCTCCAAAGTCATTATCAGCCAAGCCACGTCAGAGCCTACGACGACTCTGGCGCTCAAATCTCCCTGATACAGGAAGACCGAATCCCCCGAGGGGCTAACGTCGATAGACGTCAATTAATCACCATTGAAGGTATCAACCATATCAAGCTGATCCTTCCGACCATACAATTGAGAGTCACCAGACCTCATTTCTCCAAAGTTTGTACCCTTGCAGTTGCAAGCTACATTCCAGGAGGTTACGACCTCCTGGAATGTAGCTTCTCCCTAGGGCAAGACATGAAGTCTCCCTCTCATTTCAAATAGCCTAGGTGTCCTAACCCCACAACAAATCCCTCCAAAGCAAGGAGTCATCAAAATTCTACTTCCTCCAGGAAGTACGTCCACCAACAGTCTCCCCCGTTACCAAGGAGGGAGATTGATCATTCACAGTTCCGTTGCAAAACCTGCAACGTACTAGGGCACTCCACGAATAAGCCTAGGTGCCCTAGCAGACTACCAGCAGCGGACACTGTCCATGCTCCACAAGGCTTAGCCTTCAACAAGAGACGAGCCTCTGTCTCCCATTTCCAAGGGCACTCTGAGAGGTATTGCACCTCCAGTACCCGCTACAGGTCCAGTCGACCTCAACACTCTGCCAGTGCCACTTGGCAGCACTGAGCAGTGCCAAGCTCCATTCAGCCTGGACGTAGAGCCACCACAGAACTTGACCTCTGCGCCTGGCCCCGAGCTAGCGCCGACGCCTAACCTAATCAAGGATCCTCCTACAGGAGATCCTCCAACAGGCATGGAGCTTACCGCAGCCCATGGCCAATCCCAAGTCCATGAGTCTTCTTCAACATCACCTCTGTCGCCCGAGGATGAACCTCTGGCAGACCTCACCTTTATGCCTCCTCTGGCCGACCAGGAACTGCCCGACCAGGAGTCAGCCTGGAGTTTTCCCATTACGACGGTTGTCGCAGCAGCCAAAGTGAGGGCCTCCCCTGCAGTAGGTTCCACCTCTACGACAGTTGCTGCAAATACCGAAGTAGGGTGTTCTTCTGCAATCCCTCAGGCTACCACTGCCTCTGCTCCTGACGGCGTTTCTGGCCTTACCCCAGAGTCGGTGCCTCTGTCTACTCCTAGGACTGGTAAAGCCAGGTTCTGGAGGAATAAGAAGAAAAAGAAGAACGGACGCAATTAACAAACTAGCCAAAGAGCCACCTGCTCTCCTTGGCACCTGTGTCTTACGTACAGTGTCACATTCATTTGCAGAGTGATCCTGGCACCTACCCAGAGAAGGTAGCCAGCCTGATCTCTGCCAGTAAAGCTAACCCTCTAACCCCTAGAAATGGTAATACTAACCCTCACTTAAATATAATTACCTCATTACATTTCCATCCTGGTACTCTACTAACCACTCATCATCCTCACACATGATTACCTCATCTCATGTATTTTAACAATTCAGTCGATGAATCACTGCTTTGCGTACCACACTCTGGAATGATTGCGTCTCTAATGAACTGTAATGAGTAGGTTAGGCTAATGATTTAGTACTAGTGCATTAGGGTAGTAGCAAGTAGAATTTTCAAGTAACCTTACCTAGGGGTAGAGTAGATTGTCGTCACAGACAACCAGTAGTTCTTACTTAGGCTAGACTACATTAATCCAATAAGTTAGTACACTTAGCATCTCCACCTATAAGTTAGGTAGGCCACTGTAGTTAGCCATATCGCTGCTCTAAAAACCTCAGTTAGAGTAGGATAACTGGGTAGTCGAGACGATCAACTTATTTAGCCAAGGCCTTCACGCCCAAAAGGGAGTGAATGCCTTCTTCACAGGGGGAGCTGTTACATTTATTGATTGTCTTGTCTCCTCAGTAGTATTTAAGGTATTTTATTTCTAAAAGAAGCATATTCACCCAAATATCAGCTGATTTTAGGCTGGAACCCAAAACACCCCAGCCGGAGATAGGAATTTCCTGCTAGAGAGGGGGAATATACAGGGTTGCCAGATTTCAAGATAAGCAATCTGGGACATTCTTAAAATCTCGCTAATACATAGACATCCCCAGATAAACATATTATAAATAGATACAGACGCAGTGAAAAACATCAGGCGAGTATTTTAATAGGATATAAAGAAAAAAAAATTTTTAAACTAATATTTAATGCAAATTACAATAAAGAAACTGAAGAAACGGAAACTAATCCAGAAAATTTGTAATCATTACAAATAATTAAGATACCAAAGTATCTTTTTCATATGAAAAATGAAGATGCACAGAAATAATGAAAATTGAACTTTTTATTTTATTTGTATTTCTCAGATGATTTTGCTTTCTTTAGAAGTTCCATATTTCCTAATACCTGCCAGTAAAATTCTTTGCAATGACAATTTATGTGCCACTTACACTGTAAAATAGCCTCTATAGTTGTCACATCCAATTTATTCCTCTCGTCAGTCCACTGAGCACTCATCATAGAAAAGACACGCTCAACATTTGCATTATGCGCAGGTATACTAAACAAATATTGACACAAAATTAATATCTCAGAATACTGTTCTTCGAAGTCGAACTGCTGTAGGATAGAAAGTCATTTTTCATGACACATCTTGGTCATCCATTCTTCAGGTTTACTCTGCATTTGTTTATCAAGGGGTATTTTAAATGTTGACCAGTGACAGAAAAGGATGTTGTCGTCAATGTTTACACCTTTGTTTTTTAACACTAGACAAGACGATTGTATTTGTTCCCATGCTGGAAGTGTATCTAATAACATCCGCCATGGAAAAATATATCAAACTTTCTAACGATGAAGCCCATTTCTTAAAGATGTCATGGCAAGGGACGTAAGTTAGTGTTATCCACCTCAAGTAGGAATTTTTTCATCTCTTGAGATGTGATTTCATCATCTTTAAGGCACCGTTTAACACTAAGAGGAATAAACTTTTCATCCATTCTTGTCTTTATTAAAGCAACTATTTCTTTTAAACAGCCAAGCACTTCAATAATGCTGTTATCTCTCTTTTCAATCTTCATAATCCTGCTGCTAAATACATACTCAAGACTGTGAGCAAAATATAGGTAGGCTTCGCTGAGTGGATTGTTAAAAAAAATCAAAAAGAATTTGAGGAGCTTTTTCTTCAGAAGCAAAGAAAGATTTCAGTGCTTCAAATAATTTTAGGATTCTCTCAACTGCCCTCATCAAAGAAAGCCAACGAGTTTTAGAATGAGAGAGAACTGATGTATATTGAACACCAACAAAGTCGCAGAATTCTTTCAGTTTCTCAGTTCGAACAGTGTAGGTAAATACTCAACATCAATAGACAAGACATTGGGAGCGGTATGTGCAGCATTGTGGAGAATATGGGCTGGGCATCCTACACCTTCCATCGAGTCCTTCATGCTTTCCATGACTTTCGAAAAGACATTATTTGTGCCTTTACGTAAACGTCCACCAAAATTAGTATTAGTGTTATCGCCACCAAAAGCTACACATTTTTTAACATCCAGTCCTAATTCGATGAGGCTCTCTCTGCAGAAGTTTGAAATTGTTTCCGAGGTCTCATTTGGAAGGGATTTTACTCGCAATAATTTTATATGCAAGCCATTCTTCCTTGAAAAATATTGTACAATCAACGGAAATATTTTCTCAGCATTATGGTTACTTGCATCTGTAGATATGCTATAAAAAGAAGAATTATTTATATCTTTAACAACTTCGGCAATGCTATGTGGAGCCAGAACATTTTGTCCTTGCACTAGAAAATTTGCTTGCAATTTTGGAATCAGGAAATACTGTTGGCAGTAGTACATTCGTGCAATCATTTAAACTGAATGACTGATGATGGCAAACATTATGAAAGGCCATGGCAATTTCTGCTGCTATTATCTTAGTTTCTTCATCTGTGTTTTTCTTGATCAAGAAATTTGTTATTTTATCATCTTTTGAAGTGGAGGAAACATTTTGTTTGTGCTTTGTGGTTTTTATGTGCCTCTTGATATCATTCTTCACACCATGTTCTATAGTGAAATTGCAATGGCATAATCGACAGTTTGCTTCATAACAATTCCTGCCTTGTTTGATAAATGTCCATTCGCTGGAATATTCATCTCAAAACTTTTTGATATCTTGTTTTGACATCTTGTTTTAAAGATGAAAAAGGTAGGCCGTAGCAAACGGTAACGACACACACTTGAATAAGAGGCTAATACAGTACTGATACAGGAGTGCAACTCGCCACTCACCGGACCGCAGCCAAGCATCCGAACAAGTTGCAAACGCGATTGACTGTGTCAGTCGTCATGTAACTTTTAGCAGCATCATGGATTCGTTGGGTTTTCAAATTATATTTTCATCAATATAATTTCAACTGAAAACTATTACTTAATTTATTTTATAATGTAATGATCTTTATTTGATTTATTCATTTATTATTAGACTATTTCATTATTTACTTTTTTTTATAATGAACAAAATCCGGGACAAAAGGCCGTCCCGGGAGGGTCTATCTGGGACTCAGGAAAAAATGATCAAATTCGGGACATGTCCCGCGAAATCGGGACGTCTGGCACCCCAAGGAATATAGATTCTTGCCAGCTTTAGGGACGTATCCCAAAGGGAAGGGTGTAGGTAGCCTGGTAGTAATTAGGCCTACGTCTTAAGCTCTTTTTCCTGTGAACCCTCTGCTGGCTGTATGTTTTGTTTCCAGGATGCCCTGCTCTTGGGGGGTTAAGCTGACCCCCAACACCCATACTGCACACCTGCCTTCGATCTCAGTCTCCTCCAGTCGTGACCACGGATGGATGTCCCAGCCACGAGCCTTCCAACTTAGGCCTACCACGGCGTTACTGGCGCACCCAGACCTGAGACAAAGCCAATGCCGCATTTCTACAAAGGTCCACTGATCATGGCATCCAGGTACGTCTTGTGAAACAGCATATTGCCAGTTCCTTACCTCCTAGTGTCTATTTACTCCCCATTTTTACAATTCAAATTTCTAACTCAAAGGAATATCCCTTTGTTCCTCTCACTGCCTTGTGGCCGCATGCTTCCCTTGTGTGATCGTCCCAGACAAATGAAGTCATTGCATACCTCAGTTAAACACTAGAGTCCCTTTTCCCCAGTGTTAGAAAAACTGAATAATCATAACTTGTGCAAGAAGTCTTTTTTTTTTTTCATCTTGTCTAATATGGGATCTTTTCCAGATTCCCTGAGTCACGTGTCCAAGTCTTCGCTCCCGCAAGTGTTGCATTACTGCAAGATTTTGAAAGCCAGCTTTTACGGGAACCTTATTTTTAGCCAGCTATCCCCTTGTGAGAGATATATTGGTCCCCACGTGTGGACAAGCTGCATTTACTCTTTCTCCAGGCCAGTAAACGGCCTCTTGTAAATAAATAGATGTAAAGTAATTAGCTGAGCATTCTGGCGACATTTCCCTCTAGAGTAAATTAACACTATAAATCCTTTTAAGGTAAGTTCAAGTAATTTATTCTGCATTTTTCCCTCAACTCTTTTCGTTCACGTATTTGAGCCCCTATATATATATATATATATATATATATATATATATATATATATATATATATATATATATATATATATATACTATATATATATATATATATATATATATATATATATATATATATATATATATATATATATATATATATATATATATATATATATATATATATATATATATATATATATATATATATCGATATATTTATATATATATATATATATATATATATATATATATATATATATATATATATATATATATATATATATATATATATATATATATATATATATATATATATATATATATATATATATATATATATATATATAGCCATCTTGACCTTGCCTCTGAAGTCTTAATGACTTCGTTATTGTTAACCCCTTCTTTAGAACAATTGTTCTGGCTGCCTACAATTTCCTTTCAGCTACCTGCCTGGATTAGCCGAACGAGAAGGACTATGAAACAATAGAACAGTGAATTATAATTAAAACATAAAAACAAAGACAAAATCGTTGGTTATCTTGTGGTATATCCAGAGGTGAATACGACCCACACAGTGTAAGTTAGTTGATTAGGAGAGTACTCTCTGAGTGTCTGTTCTAGATGCTCACTTGGGATGCTGTTCCTATGAAGGTTGGGCCCTTACACAACCACCCTGGACCTATGTGTTGATGATCCTGTAGCCTAGAAGTGCCCTTCACCTCGCACCTCATTTTCTTCTTCGTGGGAACTGTTTGAAATGCTGCTTCTGCTGATGTTCCCTGCAAAGGCAGATTGGCTCTATTTTACTCACGTCTCGTCCACAGACAAAGGTATTGTGATTGGAAATTGTCGTTTGGCCTCACCATTACTTTTACTTATTTCCCACCTGTTCCCCTGTTTCCGAAAATCCATAACCCTTGCAATCTCCCTCTCCCTCAGAGATTTTCAGGTCTGGACCATATACTCCCCTCCAGCAGGAGAAGGAATACGCAAGCTAACAGGGACCAGACAGCACGCCCCAACCCACCGAGAACATCGCGCCCCTTAGAAGACATGAGAGGACTCAGCGAGAGCCAAGTAAAATGCTCGCTCAGGTCGCTGAGGCCCCGCCCAACACTAATCTGCAACCGTTAATCAACGTAGACCATTTGGACACACCCATACACACGCTCATTCAAATTTAATATGATACACATTTATGTATAAACATAAATTAGCTGATTTGTACCTTTACGCATGCAACAAAATATCTTTTATTCCTCTATTTAGATCTCTATATTCATTTTATTACCGTATGTCATTTTGTTATTTTGTGTTTAAAACTATGTAAGATAATAACTTTTAAATATACATTTTAGGAAACACCAGCAAATGGCATTATATTTTGAATATTTATTTAACCACTGTTTAAACTTTAACTTTTTTTTCTTTGTACCTGAAAAAAACCCTTAATTGTTAAGCTGTTAATCCCTAGACCAACCAGTACCCATACCTCAAGGTCATACTTCCGACACGATGAAATAAATAGTCCGAAAGGCAAAATTGTTAACCAGTAGTCGTTTGATAATGCCATAAGGCGAAACAGCTGTTGCGACAAAATTCAATAATGGAAGAAGGAAGTCTGCGTATTTTTCACCAGAAATTGACAATTGAGAATCAGAAAAAACTCCGTCGGTATGAAGATACCTGCAAAAAACTTATTGATGCCACAAAAGCAATTGCTTTTAACGAATATATATATATATATATATAGATATATATATATATATATTATATATATATATATATATATATATATATATATATATATATATATATAAGACATATATATATATATATATATATATATATATATATATCTATATATATATATATATATATATACTATATATATATATATATATATATATATATATATATATATAATATATATATATATATATATATATATATATATATATATATATATATATATATATATATATATATATATATATATATATATATATATATATATATATAGTATATATATATATATATATATATATATATATATATATATATATATATATATATATATATACTATATATATATATAGACTGGTAAAGTGTTCTGTAACAACAGAATTCCATCTAATAAAAGGAGCCCATAAAAACACCAAAAATGTAGAGAGAAAAGTACTATATTTCAGAGACTGCTTGTCTCTCTCTCAGGTATATGAATGAGAAAAGTTTACAAGAAAAGGTGGGGGGGTATTTATACCAAAGAGATTCGTCCACAAGTAAGCCAATTTAGGTCACCCCCGCTGATAATCTTCCTTTAATCTTCTTAAGCGTTTGGTTGAATGAACACTGCGTCGACGATGTCCGATGTCGTATTCCCTTTTGAGATGTTTCATTACCTGGCTTCTCTTTTATTTAAGGTTATTAAGGCCGATTCCATCATTTGACTCTTGTACCGGCAGTTGCTGCTATAAATTACACGTGACATATTCCAGTCTATTCTATGGTTATGTTCATTTATATGATTGAAAATAGCCGAGTTCTGTTGTCCATACCTAACTGACCGTTTGTGTTGTATTAATCTCTGGGGAATATATATATATATATATATTCGTTAAAAGCGCGCCCAACTCACCGAGAACATCGCGCCCCTTAGAAGACATGGGAGGACCCAGTGTCAATGAGAGCCAAGTAACATCTTTGCTCAGGTCGCTTAGATCCGCCCAACACGGATCTGCAGCCATTAACCAAACGTAGACCATTTGGACACACACACACACACACACACACACACGCTCACTCACTCAAATTTAAATTATACACATTTATGTATAACAGAAATGATCTGATTTGTACCTTTATGCATGCTATAAAACATATATATATATATATATATATATATATATATATATATATATATATATATATATATATATATATATATATATATATATATATATTCCTGTATTTAGATTTCTATATTCATTTTCATTCCTGTATGTAATTTTGTATTTTTTTTTTCTAAAACCAACATGTAACATTAAATTTTAGACACATTTAAGGAAACACTAGCACATAGCATTGTATTTTGAATATTTATTTAACAAATGTTTAAACTTTCACTTTTATTGTCACAGTACATATGTCCTTATGTTTTTTGTATCTAAAACAACGCCCTTAAGCTGTTAATCCCCAGACTAACCAGTACCCATACCTCAAGGTCATACCTCCCACACGATTAAATAAATTGGCCGAAAGGCCAGAGTGTAAGTCAGTAGTCGCTTGAAGATACCTGTAAGAAACTTATTGATGCCACTAAAGCAATTGCTTTTAACGAAAATTGTATATATATATAGATATATATATATATATTATAGATATATATATGTATATATATATATATATATATATATATATATATATATATATATATATATATATATATAAATATATACTATATATATATATATATATATATATATATATATATATATATACATATATATATATATATATATATATATATATATATATATATATATATATATATATATATATATATATATATATATATATATATATATATATATACATATATATATATATATATATATATATATATATATATATATATATATATATATATATATATATATATATATATATATATATATATATATATATATATATATATAATATATATATATATATATATATATATATATATATATATATATATATATATATATATATATATATATATATTATATATATATATATATATATATATATATATATATATATATATATATATATATATATATATATATATATATATATATATATATATATATATATATATATATATATATATATATATATATATATATATATATATATATATCTCTATATATATATATATATATATATATATATATATTATATAGTTATATATATATATATATATATATATATATATAGATATATATATCTATATTTCTATATATATATATATATATATATATATATATATATATTATATATATATCTTATATATATATATATATTTATAAATATATGTTAACCCCCGCCCCCCCCGCCCCCCCCCCTTTTCTCTAAACTACACAAACTGGGAACTCTTACCTGTTGCCAACGGTGCCCTGTCTGTAAGATGTCACGAGGCTTATTAAGACTGCGTAAATATAAAAAATATCATTTATTTCCCAAAGCAATTGGTTATAACAAAGAACAAAATGATTAACAAGTCATAATGGCATAAATACCCAAATCTGCCCATAAAGAAACCAATAAGATAACATTCTACCTTCCTGACTAAGGTTACACTCTCAAACCCCAAACAAGTCACATTGTCTAGTATTCGTCAGTTAGAGAATCCCATTCCTAATCAACCATGGAATCGGACCCATCTGTAATAAAGATAATAGTTATATAGACACCCCACGTCACTCTTTTCAAAGTATTTACGTAAAGAGAATATTTCCACACTTCTCTCTCTTTTCCAAAAGGTAACAGTTTTTCTAAGTTTTTATAGAACGTGTCTTCCCTTTTCGATGGGCGTTTTCTCCCGACACTTCGAGCAACCGCTTGTTCTCTCCTTTGCACAAAGAATGCGTCTTCCACAAGTACCCTGAACCAGTAGGCCTGTAATACGCGTACAAACGAATGCACATGCCTCGCAAACGGGGAACGACTCTGAGACAAGTTGCTTGTTCAGCAAATACCGTTCTCTCCCATGTGAACTTTGCAGCCTACCACCCCTTGTCTCTAGGCGAAGTAAGACTATGTGACTTTATTATATAAAAACACTTTAAACATATTATTAGCCATTCCCCTCTTTCACCTCTTTAGATATATATCATATATATATATATATATATATATATATATATATATATCTATATATATATATATATATATTATATATATATATATATATATATATATATATATATATATATTATATACGTATATATATATATATATTATATATATATATATATATATATATAGTATATATATATATATTTCGTGGGTCAAATGACCCTGTTTAACTAAAAGGAGAAAATTCCTAACTTGGTAATGTGACTTACCTTCGATGTTCCTTCTGACTTCCCTCTCTGCATAGATGAAATCTATAATTAAATCTTAGGCTAATTCAAACTCTTGCGATACAATAATAGAGTCTTCATTTTCCCGAAAACAGCTAACATGTAAAGTGAGATAAAATGAATCTAAAATCCCGAAACCATGAGATACCATTCCTGTTCTGCATAATCATATTGAATTGAGCTGTCACTACTTATTCTCACTGTCAAATAACCCCTATCAGCCTTTATAAAATTATCTAGGGAATTCATTTTCGGTAGTGACAATCCGTATCCATCAGAAAAAGAAGACAAAATGATAAAAAAAATCTAATATTCAAGTTCATCAGTAGTGTTAATTAATTAATTGTTGCCCTTCACTTCCCCTCTTAGAGCATCTGAAATAAATGCCACTGTTCAAAGTTTCAACGTCTTTTCTTCTCTTCCACTTTACCTTATCTGATAGATCTCCAAGCGCGTCCTTCCGTAGTTCGCAGTCAATAAAAGTTTTTGTCTAATGATCCTATAAATTCTGATACAAGAGATTATATCTCATTAAATTGCTCTGACAGATGTGTAAACAGACTCAAATACTCAAATGTGGTTTAATGTAAACTTTAAATGTCCATTTTAAAACATATAATTCACTAAAGGAAATTAATGAAAAAATATACAGTATCTAGCAATAGAGCTTCATATATATATGTATATATATATATTATCTATATATATATATATATATAATATATATATATATTATATATATATATAAATATATATATATATATTATTAATTATTATTATAATATATGTATGTAGTATGTATGGATATGTATATTTATATATATAGATATGTATGATATTTATATAAGGAAATTATTTAATGTGGTTCATAAAACATGTGTATTGGGATGTTTATATATATTAATGATCCTAACTTTAGTTTTCCTACTGCAACGTTGTGTGTGTGTATTTTTGTGTGTGTGTGTGTGTGTGTGTGTGTGTGTGTGCTTATAAATTATATTAAGAAGAGAGGTAAAAGCCATGAAAAATCTAACGAAATGTTTCCCTGTATTCTTCTCAGCCGCGAAGACAGACGTACCCGCCATGAAAACGAAAGAGAAAAAATATCATATGCTCTATTGGCTGTGAACCACAGCAAAAATAAGTATTATGTAGATTTGGTAGACAAATTAAGGAATTTTGTAAGTAGAGTTGTATGTCTGGATGCAACATAACATTAGCCGAAGAACCTATGGATGATTTATTAGAATTAGCGTAGAATATTGTAAATTACAATTTAATGTTAAGTATTACTTACAAATTTATGTATGCCTATGAAAACACAACTTTCACCTGTACTATGTTACCTGTCTATAGAATTTTTGGGAGAGGACAATTAAGCAATAGTGATTCGCTGAATGAAAAATGTTCAAGGTACACTGACACCAAGTTAAATTTGGTCGGGTACAAAAATTATTTTTACACCAAGCACAGCCCAGCATTCAGCATCACATAAATTTTCTTTGCCCACAAAGTCGGAAGGAGCTTTACAATTGGTCGTGTTCTTGGTCTTTCTAGTTCCTCATTGGACGAGTGGTTTGCGTGTCGGCTACCGATTCGGGAGTAGTGAGTCGCTCTCTCTCCAAACGTGAAATCAGATGAATTTATTTCTGGCGATTATAAATCAATTTCTCTATATAATGTGGTTCGGATCCCAGAATAAGCTGTAGGTCCCGTTGCTAGGTAACCAATTGGCTCCTAGCCACGTAAAAACATCTAATTCTTCGGGCCAGTCAGGAGAGCTGTTAATTAGCCCATTGGTAAGATATACTTAATTATTTTCAAAGTCTTTCTGCATTTATGGAGATTATACTTATCTAAAAAGATAATAGATAAGGAGCCAACGTTTAATTAACATTCAAATAGAAAGAGAAGCTGAAGCCAGATAAGTCTCCTTTTGATGCTTTCATTGAAGTTACCAGCTCATCAAGACAACCCACTTAACAGAGAGAGGGAAGTAGTGAAGAGAAAAGTTAAGCAGATTTGTCTGCGTCATTTACAAAATATTTTGTATGTTAATTTTTCGAGAATCATTACGTGCTCCTCAGTGGCAAATAAAAATCCCGTGATTTACTTAATCGAATACGAAGCTCTAAATGATTGATTCTGTGTGTTTTTATACCTGACGTATATTAATAAATAGTTTCATAGTATTACGTGAGGGAAACAATTTCTTCTGCACTTCAGGGGGAATTTACGTATTGTATGTGGCAACAGACGCTTACGTAATAGCTAACAATATAACGACCGAGGAAGTGGATGGAAATGCAATATGTAAATTTTCATTTGAGCGAAATTTGCCATTCAATGAATAGCAGAGGATAGGGGAAATGAGAGCGAAAAGTAAGAGATTGCACAGATAAATGGGCAAATGAAATACAAGATGAGTTACTAATCAAAAAGTAAAGCAGCAGGAGATAAGAGGCAAGGGAAAGGGTTTGATAAACTCTTCGATAAACATAGGTTGCATAAAATAATAGATATTGAGGGTTTTGAAAGCCAGAGGGATAAATTTTCTGATATTGATAAAACACATCCTAAAAAGCAACAATTAAATAAATTATATGAGATAATATATTTGAAAAGAAATACCAAAGGGAACTGTAACGTTTTTTTTTAAATGAATATAAATAAAATAAGTTAGGGAACTAAAAGAGAGAGAGAGAGAGAGAGAGAAGAGAGAGAGAGAGAGAGAGAGCATCAATAATATCAATTTATTTCATGAAATGCGTTTTGAAGATATGTCCGAGTACTGACTGTTACACTTTTTTTATTTTTTTTAAGAGGGCCATCAATTCGTTTGGGGCTGTATTTTACGCTGAATTCCGTTATTCAAGATTTCTCTCCCCCTTTTATCTCATCCTGCAAAGTCCCTTCTCGACTCAGATTAATGCAATAATACATGAGGGATTCCACTGCCATCCTTTGTTGTTTTCTCATATTTATTAGTTGCGATTGTAGCAACGATTTAATTTTTTAGAGAATTACTGTCGCGAAAGGTGTAACACAGTTGAAGAAGAGTTTGAGTGCTTTCTGATATTTAAAAAGAATAAAAACTAGCGAACAAGAATCATTACTGCAAAAAGTATATTATGCCACCCCTCCTTCTGCATTGGTATATTGGTGGAAAGACGTTCTGGATATGTAGATGTACTTTACGAAAAAGAAAGAAGCCAATCTTTCCGGAAGCCTCAGGTGATTGTTTCACATTTTACACCAGAGTGGTGAGCTCTAGTTTCTAAAGGAATGAAAATAAGATTATTGTAAATAACAAAAAATAACTATAAATCTCTGGCAGAAGCAGACATCCACACCGGAGAACAGTATTTTAGTAAAGGAAGGACAAATGACCTAAAACAGGTTGCAGTGATTTTATCACTTATAAATATATGAGGATTTCCAACAATATCTAATTTTCGTGCAGCATTTGCTGAAACTTTTATTATCTGTATCGAAAAAATTAAATGTCATTCAAAAGTTTCATTTTGAATAGTTAAAGCTTCAGACTCATTCAGTAAAGTTCCATCCATCTGAAGGGGAGGATGGTGTGAGAAATCTGTACGAGATCTGCTATTCAAGCGTGTTTTTATCCCTCTAACTACACTATTCACTGACCCGGTCCATGTCCTAATTGAGTCTGAGGACAGCTTAATTTTTCATAAGTGGAGGCTTTACTACACCCATGAGTTTTGTTTCGGCATACTGAATAATCTTAGTTTCTAGGGCAACAATCATAGTACTTGTATACACTAAAAAGGACAGTGGACTAAGACACTACCCTATGGAACTCCAGACAAAATAGATCTCGGTTCACAAAAGATTCCATCCACAGAGACTCGCTGCTGCTTACCTGTAAGGATATATCTTGCATTAAACTTAAAACATATCCATCCACTCCAAGATTATGAAGTTTATAAATAAGTACGTTGTGGTTTACTAAAGCGAAAGCAGCACTAAAATCTATTTGAATTACTCTGCACTCAAAACCCCTACCCTTGCAAATGGCAATTCAAGTCTAAAAGAGCATTTCAGGTACCTAACTGCTTCCTATATGCATATTGACTATCAGCTAACAATCCCTTAGGCTCTATATACTTCAATAAAAATAGTTTTTCCACAACTTTGAAGAGCATAGGGAGACTAGAAATTAGCCTGTAGTTATTGCAGTCTGCTAATATGCCACTCTTTGAAACAGGCACTGTATTGCTAAGCTTGCACTCATCCGCAAAGATACTACTACGTTCCCGACGAATTGGAGTAATGATCGTTTTACATGGTATATTTCTTTCTATCAATATCTTTCTAATAACAAAATACTTATTTGGGATGTTAGATGTTATTGCTTTCAATGAATAAACCTGGCATTAATTTATCCATAAAGGAAATCAAAGTGAATATCATCTACTTTAATCTAATGGGTTACATGGAAGACCTCCTAAACCTTAAAGGGTTGAATGAAGACAATTTTTTTTTCACTGAATGTTTTTAAATATATCAGAGGGCTTAGGAGTTGTTAACGAATTTTAAGTTTTTAATTGTAAATCAATGGGCTGATGAACTGCTGACTTGTTGCACAATTTTTTTATCAACCGACACGGTAGTTGGTGGTTGCTAAAGCCCAGCCACGAGGAGTAAACAAAAAACCCGAATTTGCCACTTTATAATTAAGGAAATATATAATCAACCGAGATAAAACTGTGGCTTTAGAGGTTCCCTACTGAGGTCTCTAATCATGCCCAATATCATTAAAATCCGTTCAGGCGTTCTGGAGATCCAAATGTCGATTTTTGGCGTTCAGGGGATGTGGTAAGGGGTGTTGTGAGGGATCTAATATATCTTTAGAGCAATAACGGTAAAAGATACAGCTGTGATACTTAGTTTCTCTGAAAACTCGTATTCCGGAGGGGTGCCTTTTGGCGTTTGTTTTTTGAAATAACGAAATTTTTAAGTTTCAGTAGGACTATTCTATTCCAATTAGCCACGAAAATTCGGGCACGGAGTGCTTACCACGTTAAAAGATATGCCGTTTTCTTAATGTTTGTGAATTCATCAATTTACCTACTATTTTTTTTATTTAGATGAGTATCAAATGTCTCTCATTTTTACATTACCTACTATATTCCAATTAAAAAGCCCGTTTCTTTGGATGTTTTTTCATCTACGGACGTCAATTTACTGTTGAAATGGTCTCGTGATTGTTCATCAACCTTGAGAGGTATGCAGTAGCGAGCCGATGAGATACTGACAGCACACAGTATTTCAGAGAATTTGTTTGTTTAGTTAAGTTTTAAGTTTAATTTAATATATTTATCGAAAAACATTCATGATTTCTTTTTAACAATGAATAACCGTCATCCCTTAGTTGCCTAACGGATTAGTATCCCTAAGTTGAGATATCTGTTATGACTTGTGTTTTTACATCTGCTTCATCTGCTTAATTTTTTACATTTGTCTACCACTGAATTTTTATTGTAGACACTCCGTTATTAGCGATTGCAAAATATCAGTGACATGCTTTTCAAGGCTACAACAGGTCTTTCTTCTTGGAAGTGTATTCTTCTATCTTTCGATCTTGACAGCATAGAATGAAGTTTATTTTCTCGATTCCACTTCGACTTGAAGCCATCTATCTCTGACTCTGTGATATCAAGTTCACTTTCCTTCTCTCTTTTACGTATAGGTCTAAATCCCGAAGCTTTAAGGAAATATATTGTAGTAGTATGAAATTTCTATGGTTCAGTAGCCTTAGCCTATTAGCGCCTAGCGTAAGTTTTTTTCCAAAGATATTTTCCAGTTTCTCTTACTACTCATATAGCTTTAAAAGTATTTCGTTTTACCCAACCAAAAGCCAGTTTAATGATAAAACATGTGGTCAAGGTAAGGAAGTAGATCATGATGGCAGGGAAAAAACACGATTACATGTACGAAAATGTCAAATCCGTTTTCCTCATTTCATATATTCTTGTATAGGTAAAACTTGACCATCCTTGTATTTCGATCAAGAAACCCAAATGATGACCCTAGAGGAGGGAGGGACCATAAAAATAACTAACATTACTGTATATGGTAATACTCTGCCTGCCATTCAGACTGAAGTTACTCTCTCTGCTCGCTTTCTCTCTCCTCATCTCTCTCCTCTCTCTCTCTCTCTCTCTCTCTCTCTCTCTCTCTCTCTCTAACATAATACAACACTGACAATATTTTTTTACTAACAATTTTTATTTAATTACATCCACTGTATAAGGTGGTAATCTAGCTTCCCTTCATTATTGCTAAATTTCCTGATTAGAGAAGTGTTATTATTATATTTTAGTATTTTTCATCTTGTTCACCAAATATGTACGTATTAATGTGTATGAAAAAGGGAGAGCCACTTCCACTCTGAAAACAGAACTGATCGAAAACCATTGAGTACTTTATATGTGATGGAGAACCTCCAAAGGCATCATAGTATTAATCTAGTCCCATAAGAAAGTATGCTAATATATGTCGGAACATATGGAAATATTTGATAAGCAAGTACGCCAACCTATCCTAGTAGCATCAGTGTAAAACACAGAGCTGTACAGGGAGGCTTTGTAAACTTTGAACTTTATAAACTTAGGCACTATATTGTTGAATTGACAGTATCTCAAAAAGTTGAGGTCGAGGTTGATTTTGTTGTATTTTAGCCAAGAAATACAACAAAATCAACCTCTACCTCAACTTTTTGAGATATTGTCAATTCAATAATATAGTGCCTAAGTTTATAAAGCTCAAAGTTTACAAAGCCTCCCTGTACAGCTCTGAGTTTTACACTGATGCTACTAGGAACCTCCTTGAGCTGGAAATACGTTCAAAGACCAAGGATCTTCATCGCGCACATGACCAAATGACGAGATTCAGGACTGGTGTACTCAATTCGCTGACATTGTTGGACTCCATCATTTTTAACCATTTAATAAGGCTATTTCCGTTGAAGATAGACATTTCACAAAACTTCGAAGTTTAGGCATTACCGTTCCTTTATTTAATTTTTGTTCAATTTTTCAAAACGAATACTTTCGAAGAGAGAGGAATTCCTACTGTCCTTAGGGTTAGACTTTTGCCTCCCCAACTATCGCCCAAATTATCAGCAATTCTTTTTGCCTCTCGAGATACTTTTTATAATCTTAAAACTAGATGGGCTCCTTTTTTTTTTTTGCCAAGAATGATTATGACATTTTGAAAAACCTAGCCAAAGATAAAAATGTAATAATTACTCGTCCAGACAAAGGTAATGGTACAGTTATCCTTGACAGACATGACTACATAAAAAAAATGAATGACAATTTAAACGACTCTTCAAAATTTACCAAAGTTGGTGACCCAGACCTTTACAATATTATTAAACCCGAAGATAAAATCAACAGATTTCTTAAAACACTAAAAGAAACCAAAGCAATAGATGAAAATACGTATCAGGACCTTTTTGTAACAGGATCTACATATGGACTTATGTACGGACTGCCAAAGATACACAAAGAAGGAGTTCCTTTGAGACCCATCCTTTCTTCCATTAACACTGCTAGCTATAAACTCGCCAAATTTCTTGTCCCTTTACTCCAACCACTGACTCACAACAAATATACATTAATAAACTCGGCCTCCTTTAAAGATGACATTATATATATATATATATATATATATATATATATATATATATATATATATATATATATATATATATATATATATATATATATATTATATATATATATATTATATATATATATATAGTACGTATATTGAGTATCCATTTTGGATCATCTTTTCTTTTATTTTCCTCAGGATTAAGTTTGTACTAATACCATAATATTCAAATTGTAAAGAAGAACAGCGAAAGCTAAAGTAACGATCATTGTAAGTTAGGACCAAGTCAAGATTTACCCTTCCGTGTTGCGAAGGGATTAGGAACCCCTTGAAAATATTTTGACTTATGAATTTTCTACTTTTTGTATTTCTATACCAAACAAAGATGGTAAATAGGCTAATGATCTTCTCCCCTCGAAATCTTTACATTGAGTTATGAGATTTCATCGCCCCATGTCAAAATCCCGGGAAAGGTTCCACACTTCAGGACCTGCTCCCCTTTTCCCATTGTAGTATGGTCCCCAAGCTAATTTAGTAAAAGTCATTAAATCAAGAATTTCCTGCAAAGTTGCGAAAATTCACACTTCTCTCTGGATGTCTCCATATATATATATATATATATATATATATATATATATATATATATATATATATATATATATATATATATATATATATGTATGTATATATGAGTCTGATCACACTACCACGATTCATATATCTACACATTATGCTACAATGTTCTTTAATATCTGACCACCTCTACCTCAGGATTAATATATTTTCATAAATGTTAACTGAAGGCCAAATTTCTAGTTGATAATAATTTTGTCAGCTCCTTGGCGCGAACTTATGAACCCAGAAATCAGGATGTACAGTCTAGCACCTTTAACCCCACAGCTACCACAATAGGATAGCTGCGGTAGCTGTGTGGTTAAAGGCGCTTCACTGTACATCCTGATTTCTAGGTTCCTAGATTTGCGCTCTGGAGCCAACGAAATTAATATCAACTAAAAATTAACCTTCAGTTAACATATATGAAATATATGGATTCTTACATAGAGCGAATTACATATTAAAGGACATTTGTAGCTTAATATATATACATACATACATACATACATATATATATATATATATATATATATATATATATATATATATATATATATATATATATATATAGATATATCTAATATATATATATATGTAGGTATATATATATATATCTATATATATATATATATATATATATATATATATATTTATATATATATATATATATATATATATATATTTTTTTTTATATATATATATATATATATATATATATATATATATATATATATACATATACATATATATATATATATATATATATATATATATATATATATATATATATATATATATATAATATATATATATATATATATATATATAAGTCATATCACATTTCCGTGATTCATATACATATATCGAGCTACAATGTCCTTTAATATCTAATTCGCTCTACCTCGGAATTAATATATTTTCATATATGCTTAACCGAAGGGGAATTTTTTTCTCGATAATAGAGTTGCCTGGACCAGGGGGCGAATCCATGGATCCTTTCAAATCCAGGAACGTCAGTGAAGCTTTACCTACTACACCACCGCTTCACTGACGTTCCTGGATTTGAAAGGATCCATGGGTTCGCTCCCTGGTCCAGGCAAGTCTATTATCAAGAAAAAAATTCCCCTTCGGTTAAGCATATATGAAAATATATTAATTCCGAGGTAGAGCGAATTAGATATTAAAGGACATTGTAGCTCGATATATATATATATATATATATATATATATATAATATATATATATATATATATATATATATATATACATATAATATATACATATATATATTATATATATATATATATATATATATATATATATATATATATATATATATATATATATATATATATATGTATGTATGTATGTATGTATGTAGTATGTATGTATAAATAAATAATTTCTCCTGTTAAAACATGATTCATTTGAAGTTTAAAAGGTCCATTAAAACATTCTGGTTTAAAGCTAAGAACTATATTTTGGTGGACTAATTTACATCCGTATCAAGTAGTGAATGACAGAAGGAGTTACATTGGCCAAAATATACTGCAGAGATATTCCCTTAGGTGATGCCTGGGGTCACCACCAAGCTGATGTTGATTTTGTGAAGTGTCTTAATCTGCTTCATTGTTGCCTTAAGGAAGATATTGCCTATACGGTCAGAGTCCCAGGTTCCATTGGAAAGGTTGATTCTATTATCTTTTTTTTTTTTTATTAGTGAAGTTCCTACCATCTGACATTTGTATCAACAGCTGTTTTTGTATAAAATTCTGGATGAGTTCCAATTCATGGTATGGTTCTTGTTATTTGTATGCTGGAAAATTGCTGAACTATGTTGTCCATATCTAACTTATAGTTTATGTTGAGTTAATCTTTCTGAGAGATTTTCATGTGAACCCAAAGTATGACTTATCACAATCCCTACAGGGAATTTCTTAAACCCTTATGTCTTCAGTAACAGGATTCTGCTGAATGTTAATTAAGGATTTTCCCAGTGTAATTGGATAAGTGAAGATGAAAGGGTTGGGGTGGCCTTATGTTTGTGTGCTCTCTCGTATATTTTCCATGTGAGGGATTATTATTTTGTGTGTGTATTTTTTTTTTCTTTGTTTTCACTGGGTTTGAAAAAATGCTCTTTGCTTTATGTGTTTGAGGTATTTTAACAAGATAAGTTGACATCTGATTGTTTCAAGTTCTTTGTTAAGAAATCGGGGGAGCAAAACCTCATTGCTCTAAGAAATAAGTTGCTTGCTATGCAGAGTTTAGAATAAAATGTCATGATAGCTGTAAAAATGTATATATGAAGGTGAGAATGTCGCTTT
>NC_061091.1:39209976-39214976 GCF_015104395.2 Macrobrachium nipponense
GGCACTACCTATATCTACATCATGGCAAAGAAAATTAGTTCTACCAGGAGAGTCTCGGAATAAATCTGAAAAGGAATAAATTAGATTAAACACATCCTCTCTTTGATGAGGATCCAAATGCTTCAGACCTTCCTGTAAAACTTCTAAATTTTGTATATTTAGAAAAAAGAGCATCTGAAGAAACCTGACTCATTAAATCATCCGAATCCCGAGGAGGAAATTCCACAGCTACAGATACTGGCTCAGAGACAACTGTTAAGGATCGAACACTTCTACTATGATACGCTTTCAACCTGTTTACATGAAAAATTTTACACTTCCTGCTTGAACCGGGAGCTTCAATTTCGTAATTCACCTCGGACAATTTCCTCAAAACTTTCCACGGACCCTTATATCTAGGTTCAAGAAAATTGTCCGGGTCCATACTCAAAATCAAAACCAATTCTCCTGGTTCAAAAGAACGGGCTTTAGTGTTCCTGTCAAAGTTAGCCTTCATTTTAGCCTGAGAATAATTCAAACCTTATCCCGAGCAAACTTCCAAGCCACTGAAAACATTCTCTTTCTCAAATCATCCACAAATTCTCCCATTTTGATATCTCCCCTTCGATTGACCCCTAATACTTCACAAAAAATGTCCAAAGGGCCATGGACTTTGTGCCCAAAAAATCAGTTCGAAGGAGCTACACCTGTGGAGGCATTGGATGATTCCTAAGAGCAAAGAGTGCGAGCGGCAGTGCTTTGTCCCACTCGCTTCCGTGTTCATAACAATTTTTTTTCAAAATAGATTTTAATGTCTGGTGAAACCTCTCCACCACACCTTGACTCTCCGGATGATACGGAACACTCATAATGTGCTGAATGGCCAGTTCAGCACACTTACCTCTAAACATTTTACTTGTGAAATTCGTACCAATCGGTCTGAATAACACGAGGGAGACCGTACCTGGAAAAGAATTCCTTTAATTTTTCAAAAACAACTTTAGAGGTTATCCGTCTCAAAGGGAAAACTTCGGGAAATCTAGAGGCTCTATCCATAATTGTTAATAGATAAATATAACCAGACTTAGTTTTTGGCAAAAGGACCACCACATCTATCACCAATTCCGAGAATGGTTCTCCGATGACAGGAATAGGATTTAAAGGAGCCTTGCGGAATAATTTGATTTGGTTTTTCTTCCCATAACCTGATTAAACTCTCACATTCGTTCACAAAACGCTTCACAGACGATTTCATTCCAGGCCACCAAAAATATCTTGCCAATTTACGGAAAGTCTTCCATACCCCAAAATGACCTGAAAGGAAATTGTCGTGAGCGAGACTCATTACTGATTCACGGAAATGGGAAGGGATCACAATTTGCTCGATCCGAGAAGTCTTGCTCAGATCATCTGTCGAAGGTCTACTAAATCTGTACAGCAAATTATTTATTATACCAAACCGAGGCTTAGTTAGATCATTGATATCACCTAACTCAAAATTAAATTCTGTTTTCTGGGCCTCAATGAAAGCCAAACGAACCCAATCAGGTTTCAGAACATCATTAATAATAATATGACTATCACTACTATCTACAGACCCGGGCCTTTCTACATCTACTTCTAAACTACTAAATAATAATTCAGCATCATTAATTGATTCAGCAGCTCTTGCTGTGGCACGGGTTGTTACAGAAACAGGATGGGCATGAACAGACAAAATAGGAAATAATTTCCGACCTTCACTATTGAGCATATCATTTCCCAAAATACCGTCAATACCAGGTATGGGACCAGGTATGGGGAGATTATCGACAACAGCCAACTCAGTAACCCTATCATATCCGGGAAAAGACAACCTGACATCCACCAACGGAGCAGAAACAATCATGTTCGGGAACCCTCCCAGAACGACATAATTACCTGAACGCTCTTGTAAACCATTCAAAGTCTCACTCAACACCAGAGACCGAGCTGAACCAGTGTCCCTCAAAAACTTAACATTGATAGTTCTAGATTTATGAATTATTTTACCTGGCCAGACATATTTGTCAAAATCGAGTCACAAATTTTTATTGCTAGGGGATGAATTATCATTACTATCTACCCTACTGCTAACTACTTCAGTTTTTTCAACCTTATCACTAAAACCAGACCTGTTGGAAATTAATGAAATTGGATTCTGACCATTTCTCTGCAGATACCTCCTACGTGCATTGCACTGGTGCTGGAAATGACCTTTGTTTGTCACACCAGAAACAGGTTCCTCTATGTCCAGTACCTCTGTTATCATTATACCTGTTATAGTTATTCTTGCCTGAATTAGGCATACCCTTGTTAACAAAGATACGAGGAGGAGGAGGTCCTTCAGAGACTCCACCAACATTCCTGTCACCTGTAAAAGAATGGTCATTATTACCCTTAGGAATATTAGAGACAGACGACGAAATGGTTTCTACTCTCCTTCCATTACTGACGACCCGAGAAGAGGGATTATTCATATCTTGATAACCAAAATTACCAGTTCCAGAACGATGAGTCAAGACATATTCATCTGCCAATTGGGCGGCATCATTCAGTTTTATAGCCTTAACCTCCTCGAGATGAACTCTCAACTCCTTGCTACATGCTTTCTTGAATTCCTCAAGGAGCAACAATTCCCTCAACGCAGCAAAGGACACTACCTGACGACTCTTTAGCTAGTCGTCGAATTGTTCCTCCTTGACCCGTGCAAATTCAACAAAGGATTGAAAAGGGTGTTTGTTGTAATTCCTGAATTTCAGACGATCTTTCTCATTCATATTAACGATATAGTTTCATAGGAGAATGGTATCTGTTCTTCTTATGTCCAAATAATTTTGATAGGTTTTGCTCTTTATTCTTCATTTTACAGGTTATTACTATTAAACGACTACAATCTATCCATGAAATAAAACTTTCCAATTAAGGTTCCTGGTAAATAAGAGTGTAATAACATGCCAATAAATTTTTATTTTGATTATTCAATAAACATTTTATTATAAGTATCATTGTAGCAAATTCACAACATATTGAAAGATTATAGAAATATAGTGAACAAATTATAATACATTTAATGTTGAGACATAAACACATCTAGCATACAACCAGTCTTCAAACCACAAAATTGATATTATTCCTTCAAGGGTAAATATTCTTGCCTGAGTATCGTCTTGTGACTTATTAGAATTAGTTCCCAAACGAGGAACCGTCTCAATTCCATTCGCGTATTTTACCCTTAAAGATTAATTGAATGTGTCAAAGCTATCTGGTGTAGGACTGATGAACATTCAGAGGGGAGGAAATTACATGTCGAGAATTGAGTCTATCGGCTCTTTGGTCATACACTAAATTTCACCAGCCAACAAGAAGCTCAGTAACGTCATATATCGTGAGGTTTCACAGCCATTCATCAGATAAACGTTCTCGTTTTATTACCCTATTTTCATAAAATACTTTCACACGGCTCTGTATCTTAGATGTCAGCACTAATACATCAAAACACTTTTGATATTTAATTTATTATATTTTCATATTTTTGTGTGCCTAGGATAGTTGATTCCAATTCCTTCTCGTGCTGCCTTCACAGGCTTCAATATTTGTGTTTAGTTGGTTTCATTTAATCTTGTTTTTGGTTTTGAAAAGTATATATTAAACATATTTTATATACATACATACATATCCGATGAACAGAAAAATACCTTTCCTCTTCCTTCATGCTGTACAAAAAATGCTGGAATCGTCAACATATGCTTTTACTGACGATATCCTCCCGTTTCAGAGAGATATAGTAATTAAGGGATGTAAAATCAATTACACCATCCTGTAGATACTGCAGATTCACTGGCAAAGAATATACTTGCCTCAGCTTTCTTTTGCCACCAAACGTTTTGATTAATACCCAGTTTAAAATAATGCTACTATTCATTTGTATAAAAGCCTTTGACTCACAAAGTTAATTGCATAGAGGCCAAAACTTTTCCATGATTTAAAGATAAATATCTTGCTTGCTTTGGTCAAATGATAGCCGCCAAACAAAGGATATAATTAACAAAAATATGCTACATAGTCTAACAAAAGTATTATTGTTTTACGATAGTTCTGCTTGGAATACAAAATTGGTCACTATAAATTTTTTACTTAGAAATGTAAATGAATAGTCAAGTTTTAGCTGTGACTAAATATTATAGATAGTGTTCCGCATACACGTGTGAAGGTGGATACAAAAGCACAGATTTAGATATTTGAATATGTGATTTTGTATCCACTCAGGAGGAGATGATTGTACAAATCCATAAGTGATGATGACATCTAAGTAGTGTTTCATAAGAAGTTTTGGAATGGAAGGGAGACTTTTATTTCCTTAAACTAACTAGTTATTATTTACTCAAATGGTCCCAAAAGAAGTCTGTTTTAAATTATCCCCTAAAACACTATAAAAATAATTAGGTCTTATAGCATCCTGATAATGAAATTAATAATATGGAGTTGTGAAGATAACTTTAGTGACGCTGAACATTCTTTTATTGCTGAGCCAGATCAGCGGAATGTTAGAATGGGAAGAGTTTCCCGGAGGTCAGCGTGACCTGGAACCACTCAATATAGGTAGCATAATCAAATAAGATTTTTAGCTTTGAAGTTGAGAGAAAGAATTCACTTAATAAAGGCGTAAAATTGAGCGTTTTTAAACAGGTTGACGTCCACTTACATTCATTGTTTTGGCAACAATGAAACAATACTCTGCAGATTAAACGAGTATTGTAACTTGTGTCAAATTATGTGGATTATTAATACTTCGACAATACATTTTTTATCTATTATTATTATTATTATTATTATTATTATTATTATTATTTAGTAAATGAATCCAATTCATATGGAGCAAGGTCACAAGGGCCATTGACTTGAAATTCAAGCCTACAAACAAAATGGTGTTCATCAGGAAAAAGTAGATGAAGTAAAGAGAAATGTTAAGAGAAAAGATCAACTTATTAAAAACGAAGAAA
>NC_061091.1:39217381-39264881 GCF_015104395.2 Macrobrachium nipponense
TCACAATAAAAGAATTTTGATAATTCTGCTATAGTATTGCCGTCTCGAAAAAAATATGTTGTTTAATTAACTTTCCTATAGTTTGTCTATGAAGATGGCGATTGAATTTGCCGTCACCTTTCGTTGAATCGAAAATTTATGACGTTGACGTTGACAACGATGTCTCTTAAACAAAGGCATGATATCTTCAGCAAAAAGGTTAATAATGTCGTATATACCTTCAATTGAATTATTAGTAGATGATAATAATATGCTAGGGTATGATTAATTACATTTGTATCTAAGTTTATTCCCATGCCTTTAGTTATATTCCTAATATATTTTTCATTTTCTTGATACATAACTGTTCAATAGCATCAATACCGATATATTTTGCCATAGATCTTTGTCTTTTTTTTAATTAAAGGAAAGTTTAATAAACTATATAAGTGTGGTATATATATATTATTATTCTATATATATATATAAAATATAATATATATTATATGTATTTATTAATTTAATTAATTAATTCCATGTTTGTATGTTACCTGCCATTATATAAATGCGGGGCATTTCTTATAGGGGTGCTGCCTTACTGTTCTAACCGGGCCAGTCAGCGTGGTGTCTCACATCTTCACCTTCATTGTATTGTGAATCTACAACAGCCGACTCTAGATCATCATGTTGATACTAAAAATAGTGGAGGAAACTTGTAAAGGTTGCAAATTGTACAAAGAAGAAGGAAAAAGACATTTGTGCAGGAATCATGTGACAAGTGCGAAAGCGAACGAGACGAAGAATACAATGAATTGTGTCAAAGGCTAGATGAACTCGACAACGATGGATACTTCAAAACAATAGAGGGTCTCGAATTTCGTTATAAAATTCGTGTATTGAACGAAAAAAATATGTGATTACTTGAAAGCGGATGATTCACGTACTGAGGAGATGCTCGAAAGTTTTAATGAAGAATATAATGAGCTGTTAGAGGGTAAAGGAGTCATTTAATGAGTTTAAACAAAAGGCAATGGAACAATTAACATTAGTCAGATTCTGGAATGTGAAATTTAAGATATGTGTTTCTTGATACTGATGGTAATAAAGACCTTGATGAAGCATTTGAAAAAATAAGTGTACATATACCTGAAAAGGGCGCGTGAAAAATTCGAGGAAATTAGAAATAAAATATTTGATCTTTATGAAGAATACGATGACGACTGTTATCAATTTGTTATAAAGGAGACAGCGTCTTTTCCCTCAAATCGCCTCACGCGAGAACAATCCGTGCAGTAAATCAAAAAAACGAGCAGTAATCTGCGTTTTCTTTTCCTATTATTAATATTAAGGATATATTTTTTTTTATATGTTATTAGTTTTAAAACCTAATTCTTTACCTTTCAAATAATAATAATGGAATAAGTATTCTTATCCGCCGAAAACCATACCATTAAGTTAAAAGAATAGACGCATTTAGCTTAAATTAACATTATTAAGTTTAAACGCTCAAAGATTGTACGTTTAACTAAGAATCGTCATTTTTAGTCTCCGTTAGACCTAAAACGCACGTGCCATTTCCTTATTAGTTTCAACCAATATTATACTATTACCGTATTATGATTACTACTTTTATGCTACCATATTTTGTGGATGCCATTACTAAGTTTTCCTATCATGACTCATATATCTAGATTGTGTATGTTTACTGTATTTTGTATGTTCATTGTATATGGCCCTGACCGAAATATAGGATATTATTATTTTATTATTATTATTATTATTTTATTATTATTATTATTATTATTATTATTATTATTATTATTATTATTATATATATATATATATTATATATATATATAATAATATATATATATATATATATATATATATATTATATATAATATATATATATATATATATATTATTATATATATATATTATATATATATATATACCATACATATATATTATATAAATATATATATATATTATATATATTATAATATATATATTTAATTTATTTTATTATATATTATATTATATATAATATATATATTTAATATATATATATATAATAATTATATATATACAACGTATATTATTATATATATATTATATATATAATAATATATATATATTATTATATATTTATATTATTATTAATTATATATATTATTTTATATATTATATATTATATATATATATATATATTATATTATATATATGTGTGTGTGTGTGTGTGTGTGTATATATATAATATATATATATATATATATATATATATATATATATATATATATATATATATATATATATATATATATATTGAAATATTTTTGCTAAAAATATTCAATACTGAATTGTTTCAGGAGAAAGGTTCACAGAGGAGCACTCTCTCTCTCTCTCTCTCTCTCTCTCTCTCTCTCTCTCTCTCTCTCTCTCGATCCAACCAGGCAGATATTTTCATTATTGAAATGTTTTTGCTTTGATTTTAACTTTTCATACATTGTGTACAAACAAATAAAAAGTGATAATATAATTCAGTATTGAATATTTTTAGCAAACCCTTGCGTGATGTTTGCTTAAAATTCATTGTGTTCAAAGAAAACACTGATTATTTAATTTATTTAATATTTTTAGCATACCTTTAGTACTTGTCATTCATTGTATGCAAAGAATCAAAATGAGTATTTCATCTGTATGTAGTACTTTTAGCAGTTATAGGAGTACAGAATACTACCTGTTTACAGTTACAGTAGACTTTTTACTAAGTTGAACTTGAGCAGAATTGATGCATAAATTTATTAGAACTGCGATATGCCTTAAAGTAAATATGGATGACACTTTTTTTCCAACTCTTTCAACAGAATATTTTATGCAAATATTCAACATGTATTAAAGCCAGGGATAATGCTAGTATGTGATTATACTATTTTAATCCAAGCTTACACCCAATGGCCAAATGTATCCTTTAAATTAAGTGCACATTTTCTTTTTTTTATACATAGATTTTTGGCATTATGCCAAGCACTGGGGTAACTAAGACCATTCAGCACTGAAACGAAAATTGACAGTAAAAAGAATTGAAAGGTGTTACATGAGAAGGAAAACCCCAAAGAAGTTGCAATATGAAGCAATTGATAGGAGGGGGTGAACAATAAGATGGAAGAAAGAGAATATGAATGGAGGTAACAGTAGAAAGTAGTAGCAGGTAGGCGCCGAAGGGACGCCGCAAAGAACCTTAAGTAATGCCTACACTGCACCGGATGAGGTGTACTAACGGTGCTATCCCCCTACCGGGTGCATAAATTTGTCATCAAAACTGTATCCTTCACATTTCTTGTAAGCATTACGCAGTTATTATTTTAGTTCTGTACATAATAGCTTTTTATAGCCTGAAACAACAGGTAGTAATGCCTGAATAACATTCCATGCTCCATGCATTTAAAAATGTCACTTTCAAAGTCCAAGATTCTTGATGGGAATTGATGTACCGTGAAGTTCTTGGCCTGCTGTCTGTAGTCTGTAGTGCTAATTACAGGTCATATACCATCAGTTTTACCATACCATAAATTTTATCATCTTGTATATTGTTTGATTCATCTCATGTGTTATCGCAACTCTTTCTAAACGGCATTACACACGCATTTTCAAGTATATAATTTGGCAATTCACGATGAAAATAGTATTTATGCTGTAAATATCGACTTTGCGAGCAGGAATTGAGAGGCACAGAGCACTATTACCAAGAGGGAGAAGCCAGTAACGCTTGATATATTTCACTGTGTATCTCATTTGAAGATATATTGTTTGTTAAATTGGTGTTGCATTATATTTCAATGTAAAGGCCATACAAGCCATAAATTGTGAAATGGGGAAGTTTTCTTCGGCATTGTGACTGGGAGTAATGGCTATGAGACCGAGTGTAGCTAGAAGACGTTGCTTGTGACATCATGGACCAGCTCCACGCGCTTTGATTGGTCCTAATTTTCCACATCCCTAAACTCTTCCGGACTTGTGAAACATGCTTGAGGGCATGGGTATACTATCCAAAAGGTGCCAAATTATATATATATATATATATATATATATATATATATATACTATACATACATATATATATATATATATATATATATATATATATATATATATATATATATATATATATGTATATATATATATATATATATATATATATATATATTATATATATATATATATATATATATATATCTATATATATTATATATATATATATATATATATATATATATATATATATATATATATATATATATATATATATATATATATATATTATATATATATATATATATATATATATATATATATATATATATATATATATATATATATATATATATATATATATAATGTTATATATATTTATATATTATATATATATATATATATATATATATATATATATATATATATATATATATATAAATATAATATTATATATATATATATATATATATATATATATATATATATATTATATATATATATATATATGTGTGTGTGTGTGTGTGTGTGTGTGTGTATTGTAGAACCTGGATACACGCAGGCCTAAGTGGGTACTTTTGATCCGCTAAGCGGATAGAGTTGTGTCAGGAGAAAGGTTCACAGAGGAGCACTCTCTCTCTCTCTCTCTCTCTCTCTCTCTCTCTCTCTCTCTCTCTCTCTCTCGATCCAACCAGGCAGATATTTTCATGTTACTCAAGTTGATTGGAGGGCATGTAGTGGAAACAAAGGTAACAAAATATAATGTATTCTTCAAACGTTACATCTTGAGAAAGCTTTGCAGAGAAGAGTTGAATGTCTATATCAGACGATATGAGAAGAGGAAGTGATTCTTACAGATTGGTTTACAAATCCATAGGCTAGCAAACCTAACAAAAGATACATGTGTACAAACGAACACCACTTATCTAGATTATGACACATCATCTCATGAGAGCCGAAGTAGGTTCCCCATAGAGTTAGGTTGTTGTTCGTGTCTTCTATTTATGCTGAGCTAATGGTCACACACATCGAGGGCTGTGGCAGACTTTCCTGTTTAACACCTGACCTGATTACGTTATGTGTACTCCTTTTAAGGAATATCCCTACATTACTTTTATCATGTAATATTCATTACATATCGCTCGGTCACGATAACAAAATCAAATATATAAGAATAGTCAGGTCGGAAAGATGCCTTGCCACAGGATGTGTGTCGACTGTTATTTCAGATACAGATAATACAAAGTTATGGTAAATGATTAACTGATGTAATTAAAACATGATTATAAGGTAAATATTAATGGTATATATGCTAAGAAACATTATATGGATATATAGTTAAAAATCATTAGCATATGAGTTGATTCAAATAAAAAAGATATATGCTATATTGATATACTTATATAAATGCAACTCATGAAGATACATACTCCACAAAAATACTGATGTATTTCTGTTAGTTACATGACACACAAACATTATATGTATTTATATAAGGATATAGGGTTATATATATTGATATAAAGTTATATGGATGAAAATTAATCGTACTTTGTAAGAGATAAAATATAAAATATAAGATATAAGATAATAGGTATCATATCATAGGCCTATAGATGTATTGATTTAAATAAATTTGATTAAAGATTTGTGTACACTTATATATTCCTGGTTCGTTTACGCACAGATATGTTAATTCATTGTTTAAATTATATATTCTTCACATTGGTGCACGCTGTTAGATTAATGATATATGCTTCAGATAAGTATGTGCTGATAGATTAATTATATATGCTTCAGGTAAGTGTGCAGGGATTGAATAATATACTGATAATTTTACACATAGAATGCATTATCAATGATGTTCTCTACTTCACAACTAGCCAATGTAGCTAAATGCATCAGCTGCTTATCTACCTTCTTGTTGTAGGGGAGGGGGAGAGCTGCGATGTGGGTGGTACCCCAGGAAAAATTCGCGAAGTAGGCTCTCTCCCAAATTATTGTGCTTATTCCATGGACCATGTAGATGGCCGTTGCTCCACTGCAGCCGTGGGCAGCGATTAACAGATAGGAATCCGTAGCTAGTACATCCGGGCAATCGATGCAAAACTTCTATCGGGAGAATCTGAGACAGGTTCAGTTGTTTAGCCTGTGAGTGAATTTATACTTGTCAAAAGGGTAGAGGTGATTCTAGCAGTGTTCTCACGTGTGGGGCAAAGTTCCATTAAAAGCTAGGTCTAACTCACATGATCCCTCAGGCACATTGCGGAATTCAAAGGAGTCAGCCGTGCAAACCTTTTTATCCATGACTGTGTAGCAATTAGCGAATGATTCTAGGTCTCTGACGACCGTAAAAGCTTCCTTGTTAGGGGAAATTAATACGTAGCCAGACAAATTCGATATTACTGAAAATGAGCTGTTTGACATGTAAGTGGGAAATGGTGCTGCTTTTTAATATTCCCATGCATCAGAAGGATCAAAGGGGATATTAATTATGATTCTATAATGTTCCATGCTCACTGAGATTAAGCTATAATAGAACTCAGTCTTATGTGCTTCTAACAAAGGAGTGTAATCAAGGTTGTCACACGCATTCTCTAAGGTTAATGTTAGGTCTTTGATTGGTAACAAATGCGGCGACAAGACTCCTTTTGTGGCTAAGATGATTGCTTCAACATAATCTTTGGATTTTTCAATGAAATGAGAAATTTTAGCATGTATATGATCCATCTTCGTATTCTAATATGCTAAAGTTGCAAGCAAAGATTGCACATCCTTGATATGATTTATGTTACTAGAATGTTCGTTCACTAACGCCATAAGCTGATTTATTGAGAAAATTAATTCATGTTCGTGCTATAAAAAATCAATTCTCTTATTCTGATCATTAATTTGAAGACGCTTAGCAATACCAAAACCTAAGCTTGCTACAGAGCTGAACAAATTAAGTGCAGCAAATATAAAAGGGTTATGCCTTTCTACGCTGGTGTGTGATACGGACCACATAAGAAGGTCGCATGCTAAGCATTCTGGTTCGGCCATCTTGTTTTGCAAATCAAAAGACAATAACTCAGTGATACCTAAGATCTGAGCAAGCGGACATTAGTCACTGAAGGGAAAGTAGGTTCTGTGGGGTTGATTCACTAACTCATCAAATCGAGATAAGTCTGTTTTCTGTTAATTACATCATTCTCTGGCAAGAAAATCGCTTGCATACCAATTTCCAGAATTGTGTTACTTGATGTAAGAAATAGGTCTTCAGTTCTTTCAATGTTTGAGCCATGACATAATTGAATTTCCTTTGTTTTGGAACCAGTCCCACATCAGAAAAATGCCTGAAAGATCAGTACCAGTTCAAACAAGATAAGCTGCATGCTGGAAACCTGCAAATAGTCAGTTATGTGTAATTACTCATGTTTAAATTAGCCATTTTTACTCTTAAATTATGTTGTCTTAATCTCTGTAGTACTGTTTATGCAAGTACTTTTCTGAGGTATGAGCAAAGATTACAAGATCATCCATATAACATTGACGAATTTCACCCAGCAAGTCTCCAAACACTATATTAATCATTCTGGTAAATGTGATTGGGGAGCAACGTAAGCCGAAAGGCATAAGCAAAAATTCATAGCGTCCCCTGGATGTGCTTTGGCCGTGGGGTAATCTCCTGATCTAAGGGTATCTGGTGAAAGCCTTTGAGTAAATCTAGGGACGTAAAATATTTATTCTGTCCTCACAGGGATAATATATTGTCGGTACATGGTACTGGAAAATGATCAGGAATCGTTTCCTCGTTTAAGCGACAGAAATCTACGCAAATTTGCCAAGTCCGATCTTTTTTGGGCACAACAATTAAAGGAAATTTATAAGGGCTGTTCGATTTTCTAATAATACCTTCTTCTAACATTTTATCTACTTCTTCATTGATTTCTTTTTGAAATTTCTTACGAAGACGTACAAGGGTACATAAATAGCTTTATTCTTGTCTTTTAACCCTATATGGTGTTCAATGACATCTGTTTTCCTTAGAGAGATCCCTCGCTAGTGAAGAAAACATTGTGATAGTTAGATAAAAGCTCAAAATATTTCTGCTTGATCCCCACATCTTGAATGTCTGTATCGATTTTATTTTTCATAGATTGTAAGCGAGACTCGTCAACAATGGGTTGAGCGTGGTTAATTTCAGCGACGGTAAGAATGCGGTATTTATACATTTCGATATCTAAGATATGCTGATTTTGTTTGATTACTTGATCGGTACTCAAGTGGTTATAGACTTCAATGTTGACCTGATGCTGAGAGTCAACAGTATACAATGCTTGTGTTATGGAAAGTCCGGTAATTTTCAGTGTCTGGAAGGATTAAAATTTCAGATCCTGGCAAGGTTTTTTTAACACGCACTGAAAGATACGAGGGTGCATTCGGCCAGAGAGATTGTGTGCAAGCTGCCAGTACGGGTGTACAAGAATTGGTTCATGAGACAGGTGATTGGTTTTATTGTCTGTCTCCTTTTTGTCCAAAACGGATCTCAATGCATTGGGAGATTTGTAGAATTTTCCTTTGATAAAAATGCCATTCTTTGCAGGAGCTAGGACAATGTTTTGAATGCACATAGATGGGTATCCTACAATTACAACTGGATACATATCAATGTGTTGCACTTACCCACATTGTACTGAACCTGAGTTACACCTACAACGCTTAGTTCATTATTGCCGGTGCCCGAAAGTCTGACTCCTGATCTCTCAATAGGGAAGTTTGAAAACAAGTGATAAGGCCATAAGTCCATTATGTTATGTGGACTACTGGAATAAAAAAACAATGTAAAAGGGTGATATTCTAGAGTAACTGAGTGTAAAGTAGGGTGTAATTCACCAGTACTAATGATAGCATGAATTCTTTGAAAATCTATGGGATCCTGCACTGACTTTTTGGGTGGTCGTGTGAATAATAGGAAAATTCTGTGTTTCACATAAGTCTTCTAGATGGTTAAATTGATTATTTAATTAAAAAGATGATGATATGGATGACCTGCTGGAGTTAATTACGTGGTATTTGATTTGCTTTGGACACTCGGATAATTTAGCTGACTTTGATTGTTTTGGCTAGACTGATTAGAAACCGAGTTCCCTGAAGACAGATTTAGATTTGCTGATTGCTGATTCTGCGCTGTGTTGCCATGCAATTGTTTCTTTTTATGGTTATGTGGATATGTCTTCTTATTATCATTGGCAAAGTGCTGTGTATTTTTAGTGTTACCCTGCGAATGGTTGTATGCATAACAATGAGCGTATGCATGACTCGTGCTATTATGAATGGAGCAAAAACGTGTGTGGCAATGGTTCATCATATGCCCTGAGCGTTTACAGTTAAAACAGGTTATCCCAACTGTGTTACTGCTAACTGCGTTGACCTGCTGTGGTTTGTTTTCATTCCTTGCAAAAACTTGGACAAGAGAGGGGTCTAAATATGCACATTTAGACATGTTTCTTAATTTGTTTGTATATATCCAGTTCCATACTGTCGGGCATTAGCTCTTCATCAAAGCACCGTATCAAGATTTCTGGCAATATAGCTGTTATGAAAGTTAAGTATATAAGCCTGACAAAATCCTTTACAGCTATGTCTTTACTACTAACCCAATTTGATTGATTAAATTGATCCAGTAATTCATTCAGACGGCCTGCAATAAGTGCCACCCTATCAACCAAGCTAAGATGAGCCCTAGAGACAAGATTGAAGATATTTCTTAAAGATAAAACTTCATCCAAAGCTTCCTCACTGCGATATACTGAGTGTAGTTTAACTTTAAATTCCTCCCATGTTTTTGCTTCTTGAAAGGAAACACCCCTGAGGTAAGACCCAGCATCCCCTTTTGCAAAATCAGTGAAGCTTTTAGCTTCCTGAAGCTGTAGGGAAGGCAGTGATATATATTTAGCTTTTTGATGAGATCCAAGATTCTTCCCCCTGAGGTAAAAAACCATTAACGTGCCCTTGGAAAGGAACGATGGCAGATCTAGCAGTAACTAAAGTTATTACCAGATTACTGGATGATACCGGCGCATATACCCTCGAGGAAACTGCGGTAGCCATTTTGGAATTTGATTTCTTACGATCACTATGTCTATTTGTTGGGCTAAGCCTTGTATAACAAGGCTTCACTGTGAGGTTATTTAGACCTGCGATGCTATACGCAAGTATCGTGTGGTATACTTCCCATCCTCGTCTGAGATTGCGACGATGATTTCTAAGTCAGTATCATCTTGGGTATAAAGGCGGAGATGTTTCAAACTCATGATGATAACTTAACAACAATATTTTTGCAAAACTACATCTCTTGAGTAGAAGGCAAGAAGGTGGTTGTGAGAACCTTATTCTAGGAGTGGAAGTAGAGTTCTAAGTTACAATGCATTTACAGCTTAGCTCAGCATACATAACATACAGACAGACCAACATGTAAGAGGAAGTTATGTAGACGTCTGGGTTTATAGGTCAATAGGTTCTCAGGCGAAGGACTGTGACCTGTTTGACACAACAATGGATTTGATTACCACAGGCAAATGCAAACTAGGGCGCTGCTGATTCAATACATTAAAGCCTAGCTTGCATCCTGTTTATAAACCTTTATCACACTCCTTATTATCTCAACAGTGACCTCTTAGGCCATTATCTTATTTATACATATGGAATATATGTACTTCTAAATGTAACCCCTACATATTGGCAACCCTATCAAAGTACTTATAAAAGTACACACGTCCACTGTGTAAACGCATATGCTATATAAAACATAGAACAGAAATAATATGGTTTCCCAAAAATGATAAAGTTAGGCACATAAGATATGGTAAAATATTTCAGTAATACCTCTGAAAAAGAAGGGTTGGCGTTAATGATAAAGATAGATCCCTGCAGGAAAAGTAAGATTATCAGTAGACTCGTAACTCACCCAGGATGAGCGATCTGTTAACCTGTGTAGGATGCTTGAACACTATGGCTACACAACGAAATGAATAAAGTGGGTGTACTTAGCTCAGTTTGTGGTGATACCCCGATGTGGTTATATGACATCATGGATCAGCTATGATGTAGAAGCCTTTTGATATAATATATGGCTAATATAGCTGAATTCACGCAAGGCAGGCGTCGTAGGGTATGTTGATGTCTTGTGTGACAGCAATGTCGCTGCCTGTTGCACAATGCAATAGTTTGTGGCTACTTGAAGATTCTTCGGTCTCGACACCGTAGAAAGTTTCCGTTATATGATAAAGTGTTTATATCTTGTACCCTCTATGTAACCCCCTTAGCTGCATGAATTTGGTTAGCTGCCACCAAAATGTTGTAGAACTGGATACATGCAGACCCACGTAGGTACTTTTGATCCACTCCGCTGATAGCATTGTGGTAGGTGAAAGGTTCACAGAGCTCTCCCTCTCTCTCTCTCTCTCTCTCTCTCTCTCTCTCTCGATCCAACCTTGAAGATATTTTTTATGTTACTAAAGTTGATTGGAGAGTATGTCTTGGAAACACAGGTAGCAAAATATTATATATTCTTCAAGCGTTACATCTTCAGATAGCTTTGCAGAGAAGAGTTGAATGTCTATATCAGATGATAGGAGAAGAGGAAGTTATTCTTACAGATTGGTTTACAAATCCATAGGCTAGCAAACCTAACAAAAGATACATGTGTACGAACGAACACTACTTATCTAGGTTATGACACATCATCTCATGAGAGCCGAAGTAGGTTTCCCATGGAAATAGGTTGTTGTTCATGTCTTCTATTTATGCTGAGCTAATGGTCACACGCATCCTGGGCTGTGGTTTTTGGCAGACTTTCCTGCTTAATCCCTGACCTGATTACGTTATGTGTACTGCTTTTAAGGAATGTTCCCACATTACTTTTATCATGTAATATTCATTATATATGTATGTGTGTGCATACGTTTGTATATGTATATATATATCTATCATATAGTAATATCTAATATATATATATATAATATCTATATATATATATATTTATATATAATAATCTAACTATATATATATTTATAATTAATATATTATAATATAATATATCTATAATAATCTATCTATATCTATATAGTATATAATAATAATCTATATATAATATATAATATATATATATATATACTATATTATTATCTATATAATTAACATATATATATATACCTATACATATATATATTAATATATATATATATATATATTATCATAATATAAGATACTAATAATATATATATATATATATAATATATAATATATTATATTATTTATATATATAATTATATACATATATATATATATATTTATACTCTATATCCTATAGATATATATATATATATATATATATATTATATATATAATATATATATAATATTATATATATAATTATATATATCTATAGAATATATAATACATTATTTATATTATATTATATATATTCTATTATATATATATATATATATATATAATTATTGGTAAACATATATACATATGTTATATATATATATTAATATATCTATATATATATTAGGATATATAATAATAATCTTAATATATTAATATATATGTGTGTGTGTAAGTGTTTACATAATAAAAATATGGAATGTTAGTCAACCAGATTGCTTGCAGGAATGTGATCAGACTAGAGACGCTAAAGATGACGTATACAATAAAAGTAGGCTAAGATAACATGCCGTCACCTGTATGTCATTCATTTGTTTATAAACTCTAGTCCAAGCTCCCTGCTTGAGACAACTACCGCGACCTATAATTCAAACACCCTACGTGATCTGTAGCGTGTCTCATTTTGATTGTATGTTCATATGTTCGAGCTACTATCCGCTTCCTTCATAACTTGTAACAGAGATGGTAGTAAGGCAGAATAGAGTTAGCTATCGTCATTAGAAGACCTGTACCTCTTTACCTAAGCTTTATCATGTAGAGAGAATAGAATTAGCCATCATCATTGGCAGAAGCGATCAAGCTATCGTTATTAGAAGACTTGTACAATCATACCTGATCTTCACCATGTAAAACTTCAGAAGAATATATATATTTTTATACTTCGTGGTTTCTACTAGATCCTCACCTAATCACCGAATCATCATGAGTTTAACACATCGTCGTCATAACCAAGAAGATAATACCGACTTCGTAAGTGATCTACAAACCCCAAGACACTCCATAAAATATGGAAGTGAAATACCAACCGACTTAGCGTAAGATTATCGCAAGTCTAACATTACCTCATAGGGCGCCTTATTATACAAGGCAACAGCCCTAAAATATATACACACATAAGGGTTCTACCAGTACAATGAAACGCGTAAGATAAAATTAACACGTGTTTTTTCCTTAATAGTTACACAGGGCCTTGTTGCTAATATTATGCTACTAATTATATAATTATTATAAATTGGAAAGTACTCTAAGGCGACACGCGCTGACCACTGTCTTTGAGCCGCGCCCTGACCCGTCGACAACTAATTCCCTTCTGACTCTTAACTTTTTAAACTGAAACTTGTTTGAGTCACAGGTCTCAGTTGATTGACCTTTTATAATTGAAAGGAAACAAATGGGTCTTAGATGTATGGCACTCATTTGAATCACCCACGCTACGCCACCAACGATCATATGGGCATTCGATGAAAAAGCGATATCTATCTGATCGTTACTCTCTGATCACACATAGTTACGCACAACACATCTAGAAGGTTTTCCGTTACGTCTCACACATGAATTTTCTATACAGATCAGTTTACCACTCCCCCCCCAAGTTCTGTGTCCCGCAGAACTCATAACACTTTTTTTTTCTTTATTTATTTATATGCATTTTTCTTATTTAGTCTCTATCATTTGTGCACTATTATTTGAGTACCTTACCGACCGAAATGTTATCAATAATTCATGCCGAATAAAAAAAACTAAACTTAGCAAGCCAGGGTCAAATTGCGTGCTTACAATTGGTAATTTACAGTCTGTTCTAAATTCCACGCATCACATTGCAAACATGATCTTTAATGACAAGGAAATTATGTAAGAATCAATGAAATAATAGATTTTCTATCACCACACTAAACATATTACATTTCTTCTTAAAATTGGAGCACAAAAACCTGCAGTTCAAAAAATAATAAAATAAACAGATGGTAGAAAAACCTGTAGTTAAAGAAAACAATAAAATAAAACAGATAACTCTCAATAATCAAGACTAAAGAACTTGTCTAAACAACACAAAACACAATAAATTAAATAGGAAGTTTGATTTGTCTCAATTTATGCATGAAAAGGTATCATCACGAAATCAAAATAAAAGATTAAAAAGGAATACGGCAGGTTGGTGCAAAGATACCTTTAGAGTAATGTTCATACTTCAGAACATTACACCAATATTTGCGACCTTCATCTGTATGTACGTCGGGCGCACCGCTAATGATCCCTAGACATGCTTGTATATAATTTTCACCTTCCTGTCCCAGGTAACCATGCAGTCCATGAAAGGGGGGTTCCAGTTTATTCAGATACCACAGCAGGACATCTCTGACGGGATGCCTGTATGATAAGTGGTACTCGCTCTGGACACCAATCCTAATATGCTTTATCACCGCAGTGTCGTTTTTAATTTCTTTCACGCGTTACGAACCTAAATTGGCGGGTTCAAGTTTATGTTTCTTTGGTTGCCGTCTTTTCAAATAAATCCTGTCCCCTATTTGTATCTTAGACGTTTGTGTGCGGAAATCACTGATCATATTGCGTCTGATACTTTTATTGGTCCTCAACAGCAGTTTCTGCGTTATCTGAAATACTCTTTGGGATAGGTTATAGAACATCATCCGGTATTGCTTGACACTATATAACGGTAAAGTTCTAGGGTCCATGATCATAGTATATGGTAATGAACGGTCCTATCCATGCACTAAAAAATACGGGGTATCTCTTATGGAGTCGTTATACGCCGTATTATGTGCAAATTCTTCCATTTGAAACAGCTCTACCCACTAATTCGGGCTGTCTGCCACTAAATATTTCAAAATATTTGTCACTTCTCTATTGTGGGATTCAACTAACTAATTGGCTGAAGGTTGGTAGGACGCGATCGTGAAATGTTCTACATCAAATCATTTTGCCAGCTCTTTTATCACTTTATTAGCAAATTCACGTCCATTATCAGTTATTAGAGTACGGGGACAGCTGAATTTCGTTATGAGTGATCACAAAGCTCGGGCAACCGGTGTTGCAGTCTTATCCACCATTGCGTAGGTGTGCGTATAAAGCGTGAACGCATCCAGGAGGGAAGGGTCCTACGACATCAATATGCTCTGTTAAATCTAATTGGCTCCACTGGTCACATGCGAGCCTTTGAAATAGTGTGTTTGTGGTTTTTCATGGTATTACATATGTGGCACTGGCTGATGAATTTTGTAATGTCTGTTCTCATCCCTATCCAAAAGGAGGATTCTTGTGCCATCCTTAGGGACCTTTCTATACCTAAATGTCCTGCATAAGCACTTACATGTATCATGTGGATGGCTTTCTCTACCAAAGAGGGAGGAAGAAAACGACACGAGATCGGATATCGCCCAGTCTCTTCTCATATATACAAATCAAAATATCTCCTTCAATGAAGAACATACTTCTGGGTACCTTTAGGAAATCAGGAAACTCGTTAGTCGCACCCCTTGCATAAGCCCTAACCTGCCCGATCCAAGGCTCGGACTTCTGACCCCTTATCACCTCTCCAACACTCCAACCACACAAAGCAATCATGCACTCATTCTCACTCCCAGGGCAAACGCTTGCTGACCCCTTAGGAGGATCAGCCCTTTTGCTCCCACAACTTGTTTCCCTTCTCTCTCTCCCTAACTCTGGAGTTCCCGAGTTATTCCCGTTTTCTACATCGGCTGTCTCTGACTCATGCAATTGCTTCTATCGTCGTTGTTCCTCTCTCTTTGCTGCTCAAGTTGTAACTCCCAGAATGGCACTTCTGGAGAGGGCATCCTCTACTTTATTTGTTTTCCCAGCTATATGTTCAATTCCCACAATATCAAACTCTAACAGCCGTTCTATCCAATGAGCCTGACGAGTGGTCAAATCCCCTTTCTTGAATAAATCTCTCAATGAGCGATGATCTATGTTAATTTTGACTTTATGCCTCTGTAAAAAGTAGCGATGTCTCTCCAGCATCCATAGAATAGCCAATGCCTCTCTATCGAAGGTACTGTAATTCTTCTCTGCACCTTTTAATGCTCGTGATGCAAAACAAATCAGCTTGCATTCCCTGTGTCGTCAACTTGAGAAATCACTCCCCCGATAGCTATACTGCTCGCGTCGGTGGTTACTACAAATGCTCGATCGAACTTTGGATAAGCTAATAGTTCGATCGAGCATTTGTAGTAACCACCGACGCGAGCAGTATAGCTATCGGGGGAGTGATTTCTCAAGTTGACGACACAGGGAATGCAAGCTGATTTGTTTTGCATCACGAGCATTAAAAGGTGCAGAGAAGAATTACAGTACCTTCGATAGAGAGGCATTGGCTATTCTATGGATGCTGGAGAGACATCGCTACTTTTTACAGAGGCATAAAGTCAAAATTAACATAGATCATCGCTCATTGAGAGATTTATTCAAGAAAGGGGATTTGACCACTCGTCAGGCTCATTGGATAGAACGGCTGTTAGAGTTTGATATTGTGGGAATTGAACATATAGCTGGGAAAACAAATAAAGTAGAGGATGCCCTCTCCAGAAGTGCCATACTGGGAGTTACAACTTGAGCAGCAAAGAGAGAGGAACAACGACGATAGAAGCAATTGCATGAGTCAGAGACAGCCGATGTAGAAAACGGGAATAACTCGGGAACTCCAGAGTTAGGGAGAGAGAGAAGGGAAACAAGTTGTGGGAGCAAAAGGGCTGATCCTCCTAAGGGGTCAGCAAGCGTTTGCCCTGGGAGTGAGAATGAGTGCATGATTGCTTTGTGTGGTTGGAGTGTTGGAGAGGTGATAAGGGGTCAGAAGTCCGAGCCTTGGATCGGGCAGGTTAGGGCTTATGCAAGGGGTGCGACTAACGAGTTTCCTGATTTCCTAAAGGTACCCAGAAGTATGTTCTTCATTGAAGGAGATATTTTGATTTGTATATATGAGAAGAGACTGGGCGATATCCGATCTCGTGTCGTTTTCTTCCTCCCTCTTTGGTAGAGAAAGCCATCCACATGATACATGTAAGTGCTTATGCAGGACATTTAGGTATAGAAAGGTCCCTAAGGATGGCACAAGAATCCTCCTTTTGGATAGGGATGAGAACAGACATTACAAAATTCATCAGCCAGTGCCACATATGTAATACCATGAAAAACCACAAACACACTATTTCAAAGGCTCGCATGTGACCAGTGGAGCCAATTAGATTTAACAGAGCATATCGATATATATAGAATATATAATATATATATATATATATATATATATATATATATATAATATATATATTAATATATATATATATATATATTATATATATATATGGCGTGTGTGTGTGTGTATATATATATATATAATGCTATATATACTATATATATATAATATATAATATATAAATATATATATATATTATATATAATATATATTATATATATATATATATATATATATATATAATATTATATATAATATATAATATATATATATCTATGAATATATATTATATATATATATATATTATATATATATATATACTATATATATAGATTATATATATATATATAGATATATATATATATATATATATATATATATATATATATAATATAATTATATATATATAGTGTGTGTATATATATATATATAATTATATATATATATATCTATATATATACATATATATATATAGATATATAGATACTATATATATACTATATATATATATATCTATATATATATATATATATAATATATATATCTACATATGTATGTATATATTTATATATATATAGATATATACATATATATATATATAATATATACTATATATATATATTATATATATATATATAATATATATATATATGTATATGTATATGTATATGTATATGATATAGATAAATAATATATATATATATATATATATATATATATAGATATATATATATATATATATATATATATATAATATATATATTATCTATAATATATATATATATATATATCTATATATATATATATATATATATATTATAATATATATATATAATATATATATTTATAGATATTTTACATATATATATTATATATATATACTATCATGATATATATCTATATATATATTATATATCATACTACTATATTACATATATAGATATAGATATATATATATATATAATACATATTATATATTAATATATATATTCAATATAGATATATATATATAGATATATATATATATATATATATATATAGATATGATATTAGATATATACATAAATATATTATCTATATATATCTATATAGATATATAGCTATCCTCTATATATTATCTATATATATATTATATATACTATATATTGTATAATCTATATATATAATACATATGTTATTTCATAGTATATCTTTATCTATATATATATATCTATATATATATATATATATCTATACATATATATCATCTATATATATATATATTATATATATATATGTTCTATGTTTATATGTGATATGTATATGTATATATATAAGTATATATCCTTATATATATTATTATCTATATATATATATATATATATATAATCCTATAATTTGTAAATCTATAATATATCTATATATCTATATATATCTTATATATATTATATATCTATATATCTATATATATAACTCTATATATTATATATCATATATATATATGATATATATTTATATTATACATATATATATATATATATATATATCTATATATATAAATATATCATTATATCTATATATATATATATATATATAATATATCATATCTATATCTCTTATTATATATATATATACATATATCTAATATATATTATATTTATATCTATAATCTATCTATAATATATATATATATATATATATTTATATTATATATATATATGTATATATATACATATATATATATATTATATATATAAATTAATAATATGATATATATATATATATATATATATACGATTAATCTTTATATTGTATATATATATATATATATATATATATATATATATATATAATGTATATATCTAATTATATATATAGATATACATCTACATCGACTTATGAATTGCTGGGTGTTTGTAGGCCTTCTCCATCTTCTCTCTTCTGAGCTTATTTCAAATTCTAGAATTTATTCTACTATAAATGATATTGCATTATCATCAAGCTATTTATTATACCCTTTATCATTATTGACAAATTCACTTGTAAGTTCTACATGAAAATATGTGAATTTTGGGTAAAATATAGAAATCTAAAAATCACATTCCTCTTCTCTTGATTATTTTGTAAATTTCAGGGCATATTTATAATATGTTAAAAAGGTTTTAATACAAAAATTAGCCTTCGACCTATCAAAGTTTCTCATTCTTTTGCAAATTTTATATACAAATATAAATGCAAATTTGAGGTAAAATATAGTAATCAAGAGATCACATTTCTATTCTCTTAATTACATAAAGAATTGCAGGGCTTATTTCTTATAAGACAAAATAGTTTTAGCACAAAAATCACTCTTCTAACTTTCAAAGTTTCAAATTTATTTGCAAACTTTACATAGAAATATAAATGCGAATTTTAGGTATAATAAAGTAATCAAGAAATCACATTTTTATGCGCTTGATTACATTGTAAACTTTAGGGTTTATTTCTTTTATTACAAAATAGTTTTAGTGCAAAAATAACCCTTCTAGATAATATAGTTTTGCAGTTATTCCAAAATAAATAAAACTTTTTTTTTTTGCCGTTTTCACAAAACAAGTTCATATAACTCCAAGAATAACGAACCAAATTCAATAAAGCTCTCACAGAGTGTTGTATAACTATATATATTGATTTTCAAAGAGCTAAATTGATTATTGATTGAAGCCATTTTTTTGGCATATTATTTTCTAAAGTTGACGTAATTATTTTTTTCAAATGCAAAACAAATTAATTTAGAACTCGAATTTCTAAAACATTCTCTTTGAAACTTTTTTGTTACGAGTTGAAGAATAAGCAGTAAACTTAGAAGTAAATCCCTTCAAACAATAGAAGTTATAAGCACTTACTTTATAATGGGGCCTTATGGCGTCAGCGCCCCAGTCAAGTTTGGCAGAAAACCTGCTGTCCGAAATAAATTGGATTGTGGCATATGTATTTTTCTCGGAGACATTATGAGAGGGCGTCGGACTGGAGAAATGTTTTGATAGCAGCCTGTTGATTCCTTTACAAACCATATTATCAGGACCTTAGTTCCGTAAGAAAAATGTGTCTGAAAACAAAATTTCACTGTGAAAAAGAGACAAATTAGAAGAATAATGAAGAGCCATATAAACGAAAGTGTATATGTAATCCAGTTTAAAGGTCTTAAAGCATGAATTATAGAAATTGTTAGCAAACCCAGTGTATGTTTTTTTTTTTTTTTTCATATACACTGATGAAGTAAGTCCACCATTATCTCTGCTTACATTTATGTCTTAAGACATGTAAACAGTTTTTGTTTTCTTTTTCTATGGTAAAGTATATTTTCACTTTGATTATTAATATGATCCAGAAACATCCCTCTATGCCAGAGTTCTTTGCATAACGCAAATATGTCATCAACGCGCGAAGTGTACATTATGAGCTGAATAGGCCATTGATGGCTGTTTACTATCCTCTTACCTCCCCTCACTGAAACTTGTGTAGTGGAGAATTCTAAACTAATCCACGTTTGTAGACACTTCGCTACCTACGCATTCAAGATCTGTTTGTAGTTGAAAGTGCTCCTTGTAAAGTTCACATATTCAATTAAATCGTTATAGGTTATGCCAATACACAATAGAATAGGTCTCTCTCTCTCTCTCTCTCTCTCTCTCTCTCTCTCTCTCTCTCTCTCTCTCTCCCATTACCCTAAACTCGGTATTGATTCTGTTGATATGTGCAGTGAAGTAGGTGCCTATCCGTCAAAACGTTTATCATCAAACAATAAGGCCCTCGATGATGTTTCTTGAGTATTGAAGTGAATCCATCCATGAGATTCTGGCTTGAACGTGTATCGAGAATTATTTTCTACTTTTTTTTATATTTCCTTTGCAAGTACACGAAATGTTAAGTAAGTTTAAACATTCTAATACTTTTCTGAACCCTTAGAGGCCTCTCTTCAGGTTCCATAAATAGCTACCTCTCCCAGTCTTAAAATGGTAAACTAATTATGCGCCGGTTCATGCACTGACCAATGATGAACGTCTCCCATTTTTTTTTCTATAATAGTATAAGAATCTATTAGTCACAGTAACTGACTCATCTATCCCGAAACAATTACTTGATTCTTTTTCATTGCAAATGTTGTACCATATTCCTTCAATCATCAGGCATCCTTACTAAGGAAACTAATGAGACTGTAAATTGAGAAACTGAAGTTCCTTCAGCCTCCGATAAGGGATGTTGCGGCTCGATATTTCTCAAAAGCTAAATCACTACCTCATCCCTTGGGGAAAATTGAATGACGAAATATATTTCATGAGAATCATTTTATAGGTTTGACGAAGATACCGCGTCTAGAGAACAGAATGCAACGTCTAGCCATTATGAAAATACATCAGAATATTTGTATCGTTGAAGGACACCTCAGCATGTTTGAGAAAAAAAAAATAGAATAAAACAAAATAGAATAGAATAAAATAAATAACAGAGGAGATATTTCAACGACAAAATCGTATGTAAATACATGACCTATTTAAAGATAATTGGTGTATACTAGAGGGGTTACGTATGAAAATGTATCAAACAACGTTATTCTGTGCGGGGTGCAATAAGGGAAACCTTTCAGTGACTAATAATAAGAAACTAGATTATTTCGTGTGTTTCGTGTGCATGAAAGACGTAGCGTCAGAACGAATAAATACATTGTGTTAATGGAGTTTTTTAGTATACAAGTAAAGCCATAATGTGAAGACCCATAAGACTAAAAAAATTCAACAAGAATTTGATATTCGGAAAATAAATTTGGATCATTCTTTCCTTTATGATTCGTAACTACTTTTTTTCGCTATATGTGTTATTCTTTTATTCAGACTCGAAAAGCGTTACTGAATGACTCACTGAAATGTATTTTACTGTGGTTTGCTATGTTATTAAATTCCTGTTTATAGAAAAAAAAAAAAAAGATATCCTCCCGAGACATCAGGGGTAGTATGGTTTGTATTTGTTTCATTTTTAATTCAGAATTTCCAGCTAATTCAGAATTTCCAGGTGGGTCAAACATTTCATAACGCAAATAAAACCATTATGTAAGCATGTATGTATATGTGTAACGCTCGTATAACTATGCACTGATGTTTATATAAAATTTGCAAATTAATAGGTGCTATGTTATCTGTATAGTTTTTAAATGAAAAAATGCATGTCTAAGTTAAAGCAAGAACTGCATTTACTTCTAAAATAATTTTGTAACTGCCGCCTTAAAATTCTTTGCTCTCGTAAACCGTGCAAAGGCAACATATAGAAAAGGTGTCAAGAATGCAATATCCACGGTCGGAACGCTGTTACCCGTATCATAATGTTATCTTACATGGGTACCATTATCTTCACATGCAAATCAACCCCGCTTTAAAACAAATTGGAAATGCTAGCACCACTGTACTACGTTGGGAACTTCCTTCCTAAAGAAAAGAAAAAGCCAATGAATATATTAAAAGTTTGACGCACTGAAGAATAATCGGACTATTTTCTAATTCCAGTGTGAATCGTACACTTCACGACAACAATTTAATCTGGGACATCCATTAAGGTTCCTTTGTACCATTCAGGATTATTTTCACTATATACTAATCCACATGACCCGAGTTTTGGGTAATTCCCTAAGGAAGCAGGGCAACAACAAAGGACAACGACCACGGTATCATGAAGAAAATGAATGAAAATATAATCACATAAACCAGTATATTGATTTTGAAAATTAGAATACGTATACACTTTTTTTTGAAAAAGTAATCAAACTTAAAGGTAAGCTTAAGCATACGAAACTTGTAAAGAAAAGATTGCTTAATGCTGAGTTCTGGGGGAAGGCCGAGGGAGGTTAATAAGGAAATTATTACGGAAATAATTACAGAAAGGACTCTGATCAGCTTTAACGGGAATGCACGAACACAAAGAACCAAGCCAATGAGGATAGTAATCTGATGAAAAAAGGAAAACGTCTAATACAACATAGGAATAAAGTTACAGCTACATTTTTAGATAGACCCTACAGCATATGGACATGAGGTACGTGACATAAGATTATATACAAAGAAAAAAGGCTTGTTAGCTTATTGTGCATATGCTTGGGAACTTTTGACAATTAAGAATTAAGCAGTTGAACTTGGGGTACTAGAGGCCGTGGAATTCTGTCTTGTAAGCAGACACTAGACAGATTTTACTCTTAGCAAGTTATTCGCACAAGGTGTCTATCACTGTTTTACGAGAAGTCATTTCAATAACTTGCAGAAACTTCCTGTAGCTGAAATGCGGTTTCCAGGGATCCGTAAAATAGAAAATGAAGTTGATGGTACGGCTTGAGGCTCTTATCTAGAATGCAATTTCAGTACATCTTAGAAAGGTCATGCAAAAGAGATCTATTTAGGCAACTGCAGAGTAATTTTAAGCCAGTGTTCCGCCACTTTATATATTTCATATAATTTAATCTGAATACATTTTTGTTACACCTAAATTCAGAGACATGTCTTTTCAGCTTTCATTGATTTAACCAAAGGTGGCTGAATATACATCAGTGGTGAAATGAAGAAAACAATAAGGGTTTCTTATTATGTAACTACGCTTTTGAAAGAATATTGTACCTTAGCCAGTACTTCAAGTAAACAATCTTACTTAAAGAGACGAAGTTTCTACAGAAATAATGGTTCTGTGATATTTCATTTCAACAAAAGCAAGAACCTTTATTTATTTTAACAAAAACCAAGAATATTTTATAGAATATTTGTAAGATTTCCCTCAGTAAAATAAAAATAATCGGTAATTACCAAAATCGGAATAGCTTCACCCAAGTAAGGTTCTTTATTTATGGCTTCGATAACTAAGTAAAAGGATTACCGAAAATTATTTTCTTTTAACTCGAAGTCACTTATGTAGTACAGAAGTAATAGAAAGGCTGTGTAAACTGGTCACATTACAGAAACAGTAAAAAATTAGTTATACAATGAGTGACATTTATCGTATAGAAAAAAAGAAACCCATGGCAAAGGAATTATTCCTATTTGAATGTTATTGATACTTGCAACATAATAATTTCTTTGTGGTCATTTGAAACTTGGACAAAGCAGAAGGGAACTAAGTAGAAACAAAATTTTTAATAAAAAAGAACGCTAAAGAAGACAGGATTACCAAAAATGGAGCTGTAAATCTAGAAAATTGAAATTACAGCTATTAAAGCTTTCAATAAAATGTAATACATACAAATTTTTCACAACATATATTTCTGGTAAGATGGCTGGATAGAGTAAGAACGATTTTATGAATATAGAGAGAATACTCAATAACAACTTTGGTATACTTTTCACAACTGTTTAGCTTAAAATAAACAGATGACTAAAAGGATATCGTTTATTTTACGTGAGTAGGTTAAATATTAATGTAAGAAATTCTATTTCGATTTCATCTTTGAAGGCGCTTCTCGTTCTCTACGTTTCCGTTCACCTGTCTATCAATCAATTACTCCCATGGATATTCATTCCAGGTGGAGAATTTCTAAAAGAATACCAAAACTTCATTTAGGTAACAAGGATCGTATACGCTATAAAGATTATAGGATAAATTATGTGAAATCTCAATGAGATAAACTCATATGACTCCAGGTTTTACTGGCAAATAAAAAAAATACGTATTAGCTGTAGAATCCTTAAGAGACTAATTCATGTTCTGCAAAAACTTTCAGAAAGTGAAAGTCAATCACCTGTAATAGAATGACATTTAGGGAGAATTACAGATTAGGTCTTAGGATTGTGGTGTATACTGGCCAGCTCCTTTTTCACCGGACTTGAAATCCAGCAATGTCCCAGTACATGTTCACCGCAGCGCTGGGTGAGCTGGGTGAGCTGCTTTCAGGAATTAAACTCAAGACCTGGTGAATAATTATTCATCATTCTATTATCCATACAAACTTGATGTTTAAGCTATCTAAATAAGGTGCTCTATTTTTTAAAGAATCACAGGCATTTTGTAAATATAAAAAATCTTCCAATGCTAACCCTATTCTGCTATCATTTGCGATACACAATCCCTAGCTATTTCGTAAACCAACAACTAGGACATAACTTACAGCTTTTCGTCTTAATGGATAGTGTATTTTTCCCAATAACTCACCATTTAGAAGGACATTCATGGCAAAAAAAAAGGATTGATGATAAAATTCTCTGCAGATTCCTGAGCACCAAATGTCATTCTCTCTCATTTCGGAATTAAGGTAATCTGCTGGGTGCGATACTGAAAGTAACTGTAATAAAATGTAAGCTTCTAATAAATGTAATTATTTTCTAAACCTTCTGGTCTAGGTTATCTTAATGCCATGCAATTTAAGTTAAGACACATTAAACGGTTCTTTGAGGACTGACATATGTACCATTCTTCCTGAGTTTCCCTTGGGAAATTGACGCATGTTACAAATTAATGATTTTGTTGCTAAGCGAGCAGACATAACCAATAATCATTCTAACCATTTGATAGGAACATAACAGTTACTGATCCCTGAAATAAATAATACTTAGCTACAGGAAATCCACTAGAATTCAGTTCTTATATAGAAATTATTAATTGAATTAGGAATGTATGACACTGCAATAACAATATTGCAGTTTCTTTCAGACAAAACTAGGATAATGATTACTGTCACGAAATGAACTTTCCGTTTACTTTCTTTGGGACAGAATGGCAATAATATCTTTATATTATAAGCAAAGAAACAACTAAACATTGTTACAAAACAAAGCATTTAGGAATTATTCTTCTTCGATTTCATTTCACTGGCCGCAATTTCATTGAGTACCATTTTTTTTTTTTTTTTTTTAGAGAGAGAGAGAGTTTCTTCCTAAACTCACAGCTATGCTTTGCGGAGCTGGAAAAAGTTTTAATAAAGTGAAGAATCAAATAACGATAAATTATAATAGTTATGAATTAAGTAATAGTGTTGGATGATTTACGAGAGAAAAGAAATTTGTAACTAATGCTTCATAAAACAATTTGCGCTTTATGTAATTGACTCCATCTCGGAATTTCTGGCTCTTATATCTGCACAATTTTGCATGCATATTTTTCCCTCTATTTTAGAAACAATTGCATTCCCTGAATTGACATAGATATGTCAGTTTTGCACATAAACAATAGCGGGAAATAAACTGTTTACATTTCCATTTAAAGAATTCGTTTACATATTTTATACACTATCTCACCGACGTATACCCCAGCATTGCATATACTGTACTATACATACATACATACATACATACATACATACATACATACATACATACATACATACATACATACATACATACATACATACATACGTACCTAATGGCTTTATCACCGTTCTGAATTCTTTCGTAATAAACGAATAATCCTATCAGGATATTCTGTGTTATATCCACACGTGAAAATTATAGCTATGAAATTTCTCAGAATAGATCTAGATAATTGAATGAGAAAATTATTGGATATTACCTTTCTTTTCGCATGAAAGTCTAGAGAAAAGGAAGATTTCATACACATGAGTCATTTATTGAAAGGAGACGAATATGATATAAAACAGTCAGAATGTTTAAAATATCAGTAATTTACCAGAATTTTTTATGACTGGAAGTAACCAGTTTCCATTTTTTAAAATTTATTTATTTATTTTTTTAGGAGTAAAGATTTCATGTGTGGAATTAAGACTAATACTGATTCGAAAAGGTAATTCCAGCGATAACCGGTATTCTTATGTGATTCTTATAAACAAGCAAACATTTTTGGCCAATAATAGATCCCATACAATTCAGTGGTATAAAAACAGTAAGTACTAATCAAAGAACTCCTTCCGTAACTCGGCGGAGGTTTGCTGAAAATATTCTTTATAATAATGGCCAGTTATCGTCATTAAGGTCATGAAGAGAGAGAGAGAGAGAGAGAGAGAGAGAGAGAGAGAGAGAGAGAGAGAGAGAGAGAGGGGGGGGGGAGGGGGTGGCTTCTGACCCCGATTTTCAAATTGCATATAACCGATGAAAGCTTTTCAAAAGAAAGAAAGAACTCCTTATGGCTGTGCATTACAATTAATGCTATTTAGGGCATTGCCTAAGGTGAATACAGGATAATTGTGGATATCCTGGAAGTACTTAGGAGAAGCCACACCTCTGTAGTCGATGTAATTTTGATAATTGAGATATATTTTTTTTCAGTTTGATGGATAAAGGGCTTTTTATTTAGGACAGCTTTAGGAAGAACAAATAACAGATTTTGTGTTGACATCAAATTCTCTTAAGTATGTGAGTGCGATCCTTAAAATTGCTTCTAACTTTGTCAGTATTTCTTTATATGATTTTTACTGTCTTCCTTTCCTTAAAAATGGTTACCATTAAAGGATATTTTCACTGAATACGTAAAAGAAGAGAGACAGACTACAGCCTTATAACTGATTTATAAGGATGCAAAAATGTAAGACTTTCCTCTGCCTTTTTCTGCAGATATAGTTTGGCTCGCTTTTGTTGAGATATGATCAACTACTTTCTCAGCTGCCAAACCCTTTGCTTCCCCACATATACAAGAGAACCATCATTATATATCAGCTTTTCCTTGCTTCTCCTCTCAAACTCTTGAAGTTCTTACGATTCCTCTGTGCTTCGTTTGTCACGCGTCATTTCATGTACAAGGGCTACATAGCAGGAAAAATATAGAGGTGTTCCTGGAACTGTTTAAACTAACGTTTTGATCGTTTTTGCATGAAGAATATCCATTTTGTTTCGTTTGTGAATTTTTGGAGCTGTAAAATGTAATCATGAAAACAATCCACATATTAAGAGCCAAATTTAATAGTAATTACACCTATTAGCTTGCTTTTAAAGTACACTTCATTACGATCAGGCTGATTTTACATATTCAATAGCGCAAGGTCTACTTAAAGTTTCTATCTGACGATTAACTACTCAAGATCAAGACTGTAAAAAATAATGTCACGATGCATAACAACAACAACGAAAAAGATTCACGCAAAGTCAACGAAATTTATTATAACTGGGCTGCCAACAGAAAGTACAGGTGTCATTAGGCTACGAGCGCAAGAACTAAAAGGTTATTGAGACTAGTCCTTAATTGTGGGAAAGAGGGTAACTGAAAGCGTTAGTTAGTAATGCCTCCATGCAGCCATAGATTAATGACACTGGAGCTTACCACCTAACCAATACTCAGTTCACTTAACAAGAACTAAAGATGAGACGAAAAAATAATGGTCAGGAATATCGGCGAGAGAGAGAGAGAGAGAGAGAGAGAGAGAGAGAGAGAGAGAGAGAGAGAGAGAGAGAGAGAGAGAGAGAGAGGAGATAACTAATATGACTTTTTTAAACTGTAAGTACTACCTCATTTACAAATCAACAAAATCTTTGCATTCTCTCATTATTTCATTTGCAGTATAAGCAATTTTTATACATATTTATTTAATGTTTTTTCCTATTGAAAATGCTTTCTATTCTGGAAATTTTTTCATGCAAAATAAATTACCACTCACGGCCAACTGGCTGTGAGACATAAATCCAATAGCAACGGAGTTAAATAAATTTTGTTTAAGTCAGTTCCTGACGAGTGGGACAAATGAGGCAGTCGAAGAATCTCTAACAAAATAGAATTACTCTTGATGGATGGCTTAAATTTACAAGTCATTAATTAAGAAAAGATTGAAATAACAATATTGAAAATAAGGGCTAACAGGTAAACGGAAAAACGCTCAGGGTAAGACAGAAAACAAATTGGAATTTACTATCATGCATTACTCATTGGCCGACCAACGAACAATAAAATAATAAATATCTGACTCGGTAACTCAGCATACGACCTTGAATAGAAAGTGGCGAACGAAATTCAGACTGCTCTGCAGAATATTTTTCCTATTCGTAATTGTGAATTTAGCACTCACTGCACTTTCCTACCTACTCTTATATTACTCATATAACAATATAACAATGATAAAACTCACTTTAGCTTATATACTTCCTTTGCTTGGGAGATATCGCATGAAATTTATATGATTTGACTTTCAGCTTTTAATTTGCGAGTAGTTAATTTATTGAAAGTTTGTATCTCTGTGGCTAGTATAGCAAAGCTTAATAGCTAAATAATTACAGAGATTGTCCCCAAAATTACGTAGATCAGTCGGTTATTTACGTTGACACTCTATTAACTGGATTTCAATTCCCTTGCTCTACCTAAGACCCTCATAACTCTGCCAATTCAGGCCAAACAAAGCTCTAAAGGACAGATTGTGAAATAGATAAGGGCCAGCTGAAAACTAGGATTATAAAATATAAGTTGGTTATACAATCACATGGATTAATTAAGTAAATTTACTGGAAAACTAGCTTCAGCAAAGGTAAAATGGAAGCAAATGGATTATTTACAGGGAGCTAACATCAGCTCAAAAGTTTTTGCTGATTACAACAGATACCTTAATGCTAAATGAAATAAGTGCAACAGAATTAAATAAGTCTGGTCCCTAGTTTTGTGGAGGTGAGAGAGAGGTTAATGCAGGGGTGAGCAGAGTCGCATCGTCTTCCAACTCCTCCACTTAGCATACCTTGGGCAATCATCACAGGGTCATGTGGAATATTACAAAGCCAGCCCAGTGCATAGGTCCAAGAAAAGTGGGTCTTAAGGCTAAGGATCCTAGCAAATCATACTCTCTCTTATGAGCGTATAGTCTAAAATCCCCACACCTTGAAAGATCATTGGAGTCACCCTTTAGAAAACAATGCTCCTTCCTCCCTGCCTATCACTCGGTGTTTTTGGCTTACTTTCATTCCTTGGCTTTCTATTCCTATCAGTTAAGGAATCCTATCTATTGCTAAGATGAAAGAGCGAGATAGGCAACACAGCAAGGCATTCACTCCCTTTCGGGCGTGAAGGTCTGTGCTAAGCAATCTGTTCACCTAAATTACTTTACTCTTTTCCCTGAACAGGTTTTCGTCCTTGCAATTTGGCTAGCTAGGGTGACCTTCTTAATTACTAGAACATGATACGAGCTTAAATAACCTTCTTGCTTAGAGACTTCTAACAATACTCAAAAAAGTCTATGGATATTTATTTGCTACCTCTGATGATAGTGAAATGTATTCCTAGACAATAGTATATTCAATTGTATTTTTTATGACATAACCTATTAAAATACTGCTGTAGCAACAACTTCATTGACAATGAACTAGCTGAATTACAATATTATTACAAGCTTGCAATTTCTTACTCTGGAGTGTACAGGCAGTAAAATATTGTTACTCTGAATTTCTTTAAATGAGTTTTTCATAGGTGAATATAGAGTTACCCATTCCTCCTCGATCTCAATTGAGGTAGTGAGCCATGTATGTCATGAGCTAAAGGGCTTCTGATACAACTCTAGCTATGACCACCGGATTTCAACTCTTTGACTTAGGATACTTACTAATAAACTCCTGTTTACTGAATCTTGTTGAGGATGTTAAATGGTGTTACTTGGGCAGAAATCACACATTCTGAGATGGATAAGAGCCACTGAGCCAATAGATATGAGTACCATGTTGGGCTTGTGACTTAGAAAGGTAATGGGCTCTCTTCTGCCCTATTCTCTTCTTCTTCAGGGACCTCCAAGACCTATATATGACAGCCCTAGGAGGTGATGGGGCCATCGACTCTGAGGAAAGCTCAGAAGGACTGTTGGGTGAGAAGTCAAGAGTAACCTCAAAAGTTACTGGAGCTCTCTGTACTCCAGCTGCTGCAACAACAAGAGCAAGAGTGCTCTCAGCTTCTGCATACAGGGAGTCCAGTTCCTTGTCTCCCAAAGAGGATGTAGCGGTAAGATCCATGCCATGGTAATTGCTCTATAGCGAACTAAAATATATTAAAGGAAGGAAAATGCATCTTCTTCGAGTAGGTCTGCAGCCAGGAGGCATTCGCACACCTGTTGGAGGCACCTGTTCTCATGATTGTTTTAGAATCGTCAGGTGGGATATGGAACTCAACAAGAGCCGACGTGTTGTTAGAAATGCTGTGTATTATGATGTAACTATTTACCTAGATCCTTCTAAAACACTCCTGTCGTCTCGGGAGTCTTCGACGTTCGCTGGTAAGCCCCGCCCCCAGATCGGAGTATATATACGTATATATATGCCCTGAGGAAGTAGGAGAGATCAGATCAGCAGAGATTATCAGAGAGAGAACAGATTATCAGTAAGAGATCATCAGAAAGAGATAAGAGAAGAAGGAAGAGACGAAGGATAAGAGAGGAAGAAGGCGCACAAGAGTTTGATCGGAATCAGGTCAAGTCGTCCAGTCAGAGAGAGAGCCACAGAGATTTTCCAGCGTTGAGCAAGCCTTCAGAGAAGAAACGTCCTACAAGGTGGTTTTGAGGAGTAAACTGCCCTTTGAGTATTAAGAATAGACATTGCTTTCTGCAGTACGGCGCCAAGAAGACGTCTGAAGTTCTACAACTCTACTTTATGAAGCCACCACTTCGAGCATTGATTTTCGACAGCTGCAAAACTGGTCAGCAAGTATTTCATTACCTCACTGTTTCCCCAGTTCACGTATTGTAAGATTTTACTTTTGTTATGTAAAATGGAGAAACAATTCTTCATTTATCTTTGTTAGTAAGCTTGTAAATAAACCTTTGTTCTGTTTGTGTTTCTTTCTATATTCGCATCCCTACTTTCAACTGTTGGTGTAGAATCTTTTTTGTTTATTATAATATCGGGCCTGTAGCGGACCTCGGGGGTCCGTGACATAATTGGCGAGCTTGCTAGGCTATTCGGCACCGTAACATTGAAACAGGGAGAATATATAAAGAACCAGAATGAGTAAGCTAGTGAAAAAGTTTATTGAGTCTGGTAAGCTTCTAGGTCTAAGGGGGAATGATCTCCATGAGTATATTGAAAGGAAAGAAAGAGAAAAGTATGAGAGAGATGAAAGAGTGGCTGAGAGAGATGAAAGAGCGGCTGAGAGAGAAGTAATGAAAATGCAGCAAGAGAGAGAAGTAATGAAAATGCAGCAAGAGCATGATAGAGAAGCAATGAAAATGTAGCAAGAAAGAGAAATGTTGGCAATGCAGCAGGAAAAAAGAGAGAAAAAATGTATGCATGAGTTGGAAATCGCTCGGTTAAGGTTAAGTACTTGTAATAGTCAGACAGGCGAGAACGAAAATGAAGCTGATAGGTTAGGTATGAGTGCAGTGTTGAAATTAGTACCAAAGTTTGATGAGGAAGATGTAACGAAACATTTCATGTGTTTTGAGAAGTTAATGGAAAGAGTAGGTTCTCCTAAAGAAATGTGGACCCTACATTTACAGTCAGTTTTGAGTTGTAGGGCACTTACTGTGTATAGTTGTATGTCTAAGGAGGAATGTGATGATTATGATATTGTGAAAGAAGCTGTTCTTAGTGTGTATAGGTTAGTACCGGAGGCGTACCGTAAGAAATTTCGAAGTTTGAGAAAGGATGAGAATATTACGTATGTAGAATACGGTAAGAAGTAAGAAAGGCTATTTTTTGATTGGTTAACTTCCGCTAAAGTTAAAGATTTTGATGGTTTAAAGAACTTAGTGTTGTTAGGAAACTCCAAAGATAATGTATCCCCTGATATTGAGCTTTATATAGAAGATAGGCGAGAAGTATCTTTTGCAGGAGCAACTAGGTTAGCAGATGAATATAGTTTAACTCATAATTTGAGTGTTAGTAAGAAGGGAAATGATCCTTCGTGTGGTAGAGTACAAAGCAGTAAAGGTTTCAGTTCTAGTAATAGCAATGCGAGTAAAAGTGACTATTCCTGTTATACATGTGGAAAACCTGGTCATACATCTCAGGTTTGTAAGAATAAAGTGGTATCTAGTGGCTCAGAATTAACTTGTTTCTGATGTATGGGAAAGGACATTTAGCGAGAAATTGTGCAGTAGAAAGGAAGGACATTAAGAAACCAGTGTCTCTAGTTAACCTTCCATTAAGTAGGAATGATGTGATGAGAGAAACTGGGAAATTTTTTGGTGAATTTCTGTCAGAAGGTGTAGTTTCCTCTCTTGGAGGAGTAGATTCGAGAGAAGTAGTCTTGCTTCGGGACACAGGAGCTGCTGTCTCACTGATTAGGAGAGAGAGTGTGCCAAACAGGGCAGAAATCGACGTGGAAGAAAGTCATGTTAGGTGGATTTCCTAACACTTGTGTCCTTTGTCCTTTGCTGAAATTAAACTTAGAAAATCAGGTAGTGTCAGAAGTGAAACTAGCAGTTGTTGACATTTTGCCCATTGATGGCATTGACATTATTGTCGGTAATGACTTAGTTTTATCCAAGAATTTGAATCCTGTTGTGAGTGAGATTCCAGTGCCTGAAATGGTAGTAACTAGGTCGGGTTTAGATACAGACGTAGACTACAGTCAAAGTTTGTTTGTGGATTCAAACGATTGTGAGTTCATGGATTCCAACAAGTGCGATAGAGGTGGCGAGGTTGATCTTTGCATGAGTGTGGCTGAGAGACCTGACTCTACCAGTGTTGACAGTGATAGCCAAGCAGAAGGTGTAGCTGTCGAGAGTAACATATTCAATGTAGTGGAATCAAGTAATAGTTCCGGTGATGAATTAGGCACTAACCTTTTGAATAAGGATGAGCTGCTCAAGTTTCAGAGAGAGGATGAGACGCTAACCCAAATTTTTTAATGTGAACTGGATGATGATCTTGATAATGTGTGTGAGGAAACGTTTTGTTTGAAAGACAAATTTTGTGTCGTTATGTTTGTTTTAAGTCAGGTAATATAGAGGAAATCACCGAACAAATAGTGGTTTCTAGGAAGCTTCATGAGCTAGTTTTGAAGTTAGCACATGATGAACAAGGACATTTGGGAGTAAATAAAACTTTCAGGTGTATTAGTATGGCGTACTTTTGGCCTAAATGAGGAGAGATATAAAGAGGTATGTTTTAAGCTGTCATGAATGCCAAATTGCCGGGAAACCGAATCAAGTAATTCCCAGAGCTTCGTTGTGTTTATATTCCTTCAGCAGGCGAACCTTTTGAGAATGTAGTTATCAATATGGTCGGACCGTTGCCTAGAAGTAAGGGAGGGAGTATATATCCTTTGGCTATCACTGATAGACTAACCCGCTATCCAGAGGCGATATCTGTAAGAATCTGTAACGCAAGGACAGTAGTTAAACAATTGTTAGATTATTTTTCTAAGTTTGGTCTTCCTTGTAATTTTGTATCCAAATTTTTCAGGGATAGAATGAAAGAGTTAGCATTAAACTCGAATCTTCCACACCTTATCAACCTGAATCACAAGACATTGTGGAGCGGTTTCACCAGACGTTAAAGAGTTATTTATGGAAAATGTGTAAGAACTTTGCACACGACTAGGGAGAAAAGTTACCTTTTGTTCTGTTACTTTAAGGTTGGCACCAAACTTTAGTCCTTGCGAGCTGGTTTTCGGTCACACCACCAAAGTTTCCTTTAGAAATGTTACAATGTAACTTAATGCTTAAAGAAGTTAGTGAGGAATACATTACTAATCTAGAGTATTATAAAAGCTATTTAAGATATGCTTCGCAACTAGCAAAGGCGAGCGAGAGTGGGAGTCAAGGGGAAACTAAAAGGGAACATGATCTCAGAGCAAAAGAGACAAGTTTCTGTGTGAGAGATAAAGTTTTAGTACTAGTCCAGAGAGAAGGTCCCTCCTTATCTTATAAGTTCGAAGGTCCTTTTTCAGTGTTAGAGAAGAGGGGGAATCTACATTATTCAATCGATATGGGTAAGAGTAGAGGAAAGTGGGTGCATGTGAACTTGCTTCTAAATGATAAAGAACTCCCTGTGCCATGGTCACCGCCCGTGTTCATAGTAATGGTGTCACAGAGAGAAATTAGATTTGAGGAAAACGCAAGAGGTGTTTTATTATTTCCCAGTTTTTGATCAGAGTTCAGAAAAAAAAAATTAAGAGAAAAGGATAATGTTATAGCTGATAGCCTCTAGAGATGTTTCAGAATGAGTAGCCTAATGACAGTTTTCTATTTTAGGCACGATTGGTTGAGTAAATGGAGAAGTGTGCGGGTTTAACTGAGTTAAAGCTTTATGCAGAATTGATCCCCTGCTGTTTGATTCTTGCTTCTTTGAAAAAATAAAATCTGTTGATTAAATTTTTTTTTTTTTTGGGGGGGAATGTGTTATGATAATCGATCTATAGCGAAGAAAAATATATTAAAGGAAAGGAAAATGCATCTTCTTCGAGTAGGTCTGCAGCCAGGAGGCATTCGTGCACGTGTTGGAGGTGCCTGTACTCATGATTGTTCTAGAATCGTCAGGCGCCGACAACTCGTTAGAAACGCCGTGGTTTATGATGTAACTATTTGCCTAGATCCTTCTAAAATGTTCCTGTCGTCTCGGGAGTCTGTGACGTTCGCTGGTAAGCCCCGCCCCCATATCACTGTATATATATATGCCCTGATGAAGTAGGAGAGATCAGATCAGCAGAGATCATCAGAGAGAGATCAGATCTTCAGTGAGAGATCATCAGAGAGAGATAAGAGAAGAAGGAAGAGACAAGGTATAAGAGAGGAAGAAGGCGCACAAGAGTTTGATCGGAATCGGGTCAAGTCGTCCAGTCAGAGAGAGAGCAACAGAGATTTTCCGACGTTGGGCAAGCCTTCAGAGAAGAAACGTCCTACAAGGTGGCTTTGTGGAGTAACCTGCCCTTTGAGTATCAAGAATAGACATTGCTTTTTGCAGTACGGCGTCAAGAAGACGTCTGAAGTTCTACAGCTCTCCTTTGTAAAGCCATCGCTTCGAACCATCGCCACCTTCAAATCCAGGACGACACTGATGGTTTGTGCCCGTCAGCCGGCAAATCTATTATCGCCTAGAAAATTCCACTTCGGTTTAAACATATATGAAAATATATTAATTCTGAAGTAGAGTTAATTAGATATTAAAGGACATTTGTATATGAAATCAGCAACAGTCCTAACCAAAAAGATACAAAAGCATTCATAGATATATTAGAAGGATATAATCCTTCAAACTGGAACAAATCTAATGAAAACATCTTGAAAATAATTGAAGAAGTTCCAAATAAAATCCAAGTGGTCAAGAGACTCATAAAGAAAATATACATAAACCAACATATTCCGACAAAGAAAATGAATAAGGTGAATCTTGTGAATATCCTAATTGATGCATTAGGAAAAAGAATGCCAAAAGCATGCAAACTGTGTAAGGTTTGGTATAGCATAGTCAATCCACAAAACCTAATCAGAAAATGTGCTGCATGCAACATTCCGACCCATCCACAGTGTGCTGAGGTAATGCAAGATTTGAGAAAAGATACAAGAATTTTTTGTTCAACATGTCTATCATGGATAGACAATGTTATTAAATCAAGATTGAATGTACAAATAGTTGAGGATGAAGAAGAAGAAGAAGAGAAGAAGAAGAAGAAGAAGAAGAGGAAAACGGAAGAGAAGTAAACAAAATGAAATGACAGAAAAAATAAGGAAACAAAGAACAAGATAAAAGTATGGATGCAGAGATACTCATTGATACTACATATGAGGCAATAAAACAGCATACCTACGAAGAAATAAATTACGATATGACAACAGAAAAGCAAATCCCGAAGAGGCTCTACTCAGATCTACACAATGACGGGAAAGAGGAAAAAATAGACAAGAAAGACAAAATCTGCAACCTTTTGAAAAGAGGGAATTGCAGATTTGGAGAAAGATGTTACTACAAACATCCTAAGGTATGTCAAAACTATGAAATATATGGTAAATGTGCATACTTAGATGGCTATGGGGATGATTGCAGAGATCTGCATCCAAAAATATGTAAAAACCTAAAAGAAGGAAAAGGATGTAAGTTCGACAAAAAATGCAAATATATGCACCCTGTAGCCATGAATCATAATCAAATAAATAACCAACCAAGTAATAAAATCCAAAATAAGAAAGAAACAAATAAAGAGAGAAATCAAGAATATCAGGTAAAAGAGAAAAGCAAACCACCAATGAGATATGCAGAGGTGTCAGCAAAAAATTTCAAAGCATCAGCTCCGAAATTCTACTCAAGAGATAATAACTGTATTTATTATGCAAGAGGATATTGCAGAAACGGAGAAAATTGCAGATTCAGACAAAATGAATAATTATGATGAAGGAAGATCAAATATTATGGAAAAGTTGGATTTTTTAATGTCAGAATTTCTGGAAATGAAAAAAAGAACAACATACCAGAACAGGAAAGAGACATGGGAAAATCCTTATTACTACCAATATTAAATGAAGGAGAAAACACGCAAACCATCATAGTGATGAATGCGCAGGGTTTAGTTACGAGTAACTCAAAAGAAAAATAGAGTACTTAGAAGAACTAACCCAAAATGAAAAGAAAATAGATATAATGAATATAAGTGAAACCTGGTATTCCCAAGAGACTGGGAATGATGATCAAATAAAAGGGTTCCAAACTTATAGATCAGATAGAAAAAATAGGAATCAAGGGGGAACCGCAATATATGGGAAAGACAAAAAACAAGGAAAAATATATGAGAAATATAGTAACTCAGAATGTGAACTAATAGCGGTAGAATTTGAATCTGAAAAATTGATGAACATAGTAATATATAGACCTCCTAATACTAAAGAGTTTGACTTAATAATTGAAAAATTGGATGATATATGTAGAAATCACAAGGACTGGACTATTCTCCTATCTGGTGACTTCAACTTTCCTTTCGTAGAATGGAAAGAACGAATAGGAGACTGTGGTTGTACTTATACATATAAAAAAGAGAGTAATAGTAGTGCAGAAGATAAGAGGCAATTTGAAAAGCTATTAGTATGCTACTAGAATACAACATTCAACAATAAATCACCTGCCAACAAGAAAGGAAAATACTTTAGACCTAGTATTTGTGAACGAGATGAATTATGTTAAAGAAATAATAGTTTATAATGCGAGTATTTCAGATCATAATGTCATAGAATTAACAGTTCATTCCAAAGCAAGTGAAATAGAGATAAGCAAGAAATGAAAAAGTGGGAAGGATATGGAAAATACAACTTCTACAGTAAAAATATAAAATGGTCAGAAATTAATGAAAAATTAAACAAAGATTGGGATAACATTTTCGTAAGTGATGACATAAGGGTAAATACGGAGATATTATATAAATATTGGAGAAAATAGTGGATAAATATATACCGAAGAAGAAAAGTAAACATCATTCATGCATACCAAGAGACAGAAGGATCTTGTTCCAGAAAATCAGAAAGTGGAAAAAAGGTCTTGCAAAAGAAAAAAATGCATGGAAAGTTATAGAACTAAAAAGTAAGATAGAAAATGCAGAACAAAAGATTATACAATCAAAAGAAAATGAAAAACGGGACTTGGAAGAAAAAACCCTATTAAATATCAAGCAAAACCCCAAACTATTATACTCATATGCGAAGAAGATGAATAAAGGAAGAATAGAAATAGGCCCTCTGAGAATTGAAGGGAGATTAACGAATGAAAAAAAAGGAAATTTGCAACATACTGGCAGAACGATATAAGAGAGAATTCACCCCTAGAATAGATAATGAAGATAATGATATAGAAGTAAGGGACGAAAATAGTGAATATTTAGCTGACATAGAAATTAATGAAGCTGATATTGTGCAGGCAATTAATGAAATTAAAAATGGAGCTGCTGCAGGGCCGGATGGAGTCCCTGCTATCTTGTTAAAGAAAGTAGTTCATTCTATCGCAAAGCCACTTGCAATATTATTAAGACAAAGTGTAGATACAGGCAAGATTTATGATGAGCACAAATTAGCATATATCACCCCTACTTTCAAAAGTGGATCAAGACTAGAGGCAAGTAATTATAGGCCTGTGAGTCTAATATCACATATTATGAAAGTGTATGAAAGGGTAATGAAGAAAAATATTATGAAACATTTTAATAAAAAATAATTTGTTTAATATAGGAACAAAACACGGTTTCGTACCCGGAAAAAGTACACAAACCCAACTGTTAGTCCACCGTGAGAACATATTCAAAAATATGAAAAGCGGAAATGAAACAGATGTGGTTTATCTAGACTTTGCAAAAGCTTTTGACAAAGTAGACCATAATATATTAGCAAAGAAAATTAGAAAACACAATATCGTAGATAAAGTAGGAAGATGGTTAAAAGAATTTTTACACAACAGAAAACAGATAGTTATTGCAAACGATGAGAAATCGGATGAAACCAAGGTAATATCTGGTGTGCCACAAGGTACGGTGCTAGCTGCAATATTGTTTGTTATTATGATTGAAGACATAGACAGTAATGTTAAGGATTCGGTAGTGAGTAGTTTCGCTGATGACACAAGAATAAGTAGAGAAATTACTTGTGATGAAGATAGGAACGCTCTACAAAGAGACCTTAACAAAGTATATGATTGGGCAGAGGTAAATAGGATGGTATTTAACTCTGATAAATTTGAATCAATAAATTATGGAGACAGAGAAGGAAAGCTATATGCATATAGGGGACCTAATAATGAGACAATCACAAATAAGGAAGCAGTTAAAGACCTTGGTGTGATGATGAATAGGAACATGTTATGCAATGATCAAATAGCCATTCTGTTGGCAAAATGTAAAGCAAAAATGGGAATGTTGTTACGGCACTTCAAAACAAGAAAAGCTGAACACATGATTATGCTTTATAAAACATATGTTCGTAGTCCACTTGAATATTGCAATATGATATGGTACCCACACTATCAAAAGGATATTGCACAAATAGAGAGTGTACAAAGGTCCTTTACAGCTAGAATAGAAGAAGTTAAGGACCTAGACTACTGGGAAAGACTACAATCCTTAAAATTATATAGTCTAGAAAGGAGAAGAGAACGCTACATGATAATTCAGGCATGGAAACAGATAGAAGGAATAACAGAAAATATCATGGAACTAAAAATATCAGAAAGAGCAAGCAGAGGTAGATTAATAGTGCCCAAAACTATACCAGGAAAAATAAGGAAAGCACACAGAACATTAATCCACTCGCACCAGCATCGATAATGCAGCGTCTATTCAATGCGTTGCCAGCTCATCTGAGGAATATATCAGGAGTGAGCGTAGATGTGTTTAAGAATAAGCTCGACAAATATCTAAACTGCATCCCAGACCATCCAAGATTGGAAGATGCAAAATATACCGGAAGATGTACTAGCAACTCTCTGGTAGACATTAGAGACGCCTCACACTGAGGGACCTGGGGCAACCCGAACGAAGTGTAAGGTCTGTAAGGTAAGGTCACAGTAATGTGATATGACTTATATAATTGCTACATGCGGAGAAAAACACTACAATACTACCGAAGACGAGGGCGGTTTGATGCAGTCTCCAAAACTACGAATACCTGAATGTGACTGGTATTTGAGGTGGGAGGTGGCATAATCTTATATCCTCTTGTGGTGGCGGTGTGGGTCTAGGCTTCACTGTCGTCCTACATTTGAAGGTGGCGATGGTCCATGCCCATCAGCCGGCAAATCTATTATTGCCTAGAAAATTCCCCTTTGTTTAAACATATGTAAAAATATATTAATTCTGAGGTAGAGTGAATGAGATATTAAAGGACGTTTGCAGCTCGATATATGTATATGAATCACGGTAATGTGATATATATATATATATATATATATATATAGTATATATATATATATATATATATATATATATATTATATATATATATATATATATATATATATATACATATATATATATATATATATATATATATATATGGGGTATATATATATATTATATATATATATATATATATATATATATATGTGTGTGTGTGTGTGTGTGTGTGTGTGTGTGTGTGTGTGTGTGTGAATTTTCCCTCTCTCCATTTGAGTGCAAATGTAGAATATAAGAGAGGATCTCTGTATCAAGGGCAAGAGTTGCATTGTTTCAATTGTAATAAACTAGGGCACACAAAGAGAGTATTTAGAGCCAAATATTATGGAACATGCAAAATTGCAGACCACTTTTGGCAGACTTGTCCGTCTCAGAAACGGAGTGATGCAAGACCCGCACCTCAGAAATCTGTGAGTTTAATATGAGAACTTCCCAAAAAGATTAATCACAGGGGAAAAGAGATTAGCGAAGTTTTTGGAATGTTGATCAATAAAAAGGGTACAGATGATTTGCACATGCCATTGCAGTCTAGTGGGGGGACGCCCTAGAGCCCAGACCGATAGTACATGGATTAAAGGCAAAAATGAAGATCCCAATTTTTATTGATAAGGGAGCCTTGGTAAATTTGATGGACGATGATTGATATCAGTCCCTGTTAACCCAATACCCTATAAAACCCTCAACAGAGACGGCGTGTGATGTGCAAGCCCATAAATTACATACCGTAGGCTTTATACGAGTGAGGTTCGCTCTGGGTGATAAAGTGTTGATAGAAACATTTTTGGTGATAAAAGGGATTTTATAGGACAACAGACTTTTGCTGGGCCATCCTGCAGGTAGGCGACACAGGATATTGGTCCATACAGGTGTTAGCATAACGGTTGGGATACTGGGTGTTTTATTCCATATGTGAATATACTGGAACTGAGTTAAATAAGGAAACTAAGGTTAATATGGGTGACATTGGTGGTAATAATACTTGTGATCATGGTGGTGTTGATTGGGATATTTGTGATCATGGCAGTGTGGTGATATTTGTGATAATGGCAGTGATAATGGTGGTTATAATGGTGATACTGGTGTTAATTTTGGCGGTTATAATAATGGTGGTTATCATGGTGATATTGGGGATACTGGTGGTATGGGCAATAACAGTGATATTGATAATAGTGGTGATACTGATACTAGCATTGGGATTATGGTGGATGGAATGGAGAATAATTATATAAATAAGGGTGTTATTTATGCAGATATGGAACATGAGGGTACTACATATAATAACCACAAAATTAAAGGTGTTTTATCAGAGGATGTTATCTTAAATCCAGGTACAAGGAAAATGGTAAGAGCCAAGCTGAGGGAAGTGAAAATGCCCAAAAAACTATGTATTATTGAGGTAGTGAGAAATTAAAAGGTGTCATTGCAACCATATCAGTGAACCGCGTCTCAAATACAGGGGATTTTGGATAGAATTGTTAACTTGTAATGATACAGTTAGAAAATATCCAAAGAATACATATGTGGTAGACCTCCAAGATTAGAGTAGAGAGAGTGGTTCAATGGCTATTGTAGAGCGGAAAAATTAGTTTTCAGAGGCAAAAACGCAAATAAGGAAAACATTCTTAGCTAATGCAGACTGCAAGGAGCATATAGAGGCTGTGGGTGAAGATGTGACTTAATTTGCAGATATTATGGCTTTAAAAGGGAATAAATTAGGGCTGATTAAAGTGTTAGAACATAAGGTGAATCTAGAAGAGGGGACCAAACCCATCTGCATTCCCAAATATTGCATACCCTGCAAAATCAGTGAACAGGTAGAGAAAGAGGTTGATAAATGGGAAGAGGAAGGAATTATTAGATCCAATATGTCCCGTACAACTTTCCCTTGTTTGCAGTACCTAAGAAGGATTGGGTCTGTCCATGTATGTGTAGATTTCCGCAAGTTGAATGAATAGACAATTCCTGACTGTTATCCAGTCGCTTGCATACCAACCCTTTTTGAAGAAATTGAGGAAAGTAGAGTATATTCTTCTTTTGAACTTATGCGGAGATTTTTGCAGGTTTCTTTTTAAGAAGATAGCAGTGAACTAATAGTGTTCTCGTTGCCCAAGGGGCATTTCGATTTTACGTGGATGACTTTTGTTTTATCAGGTAGTCCTATGACTTTTAAAAGGTTGGTGAACATAGTTTTGCATGGGCCGTTAGGCAAAAACGTCTTTGTGTACATGGATGATATATTGATTGCAACAGATTCGATCAAGCATCACATGGAAGTGCTCAAGGAGGTTCTTAGGAAACTTAGACTTGCGGGGTTGAAGATTAAATTAAAGAAGTGTGACTTCTAGAAGAAGTAAAATGGATATTTAGGTCATGTCATATCCAAAGAGGAGTTAGAGTAATTGACGATAAAGTCAAAGCAATTGCAAATTTTCATATCACTAAGGCAAAGAAACAAGTTAAGTTATTCCTGGAAATGGTAGGGTTCTTGAGAAGATATATGGAAGGGTTTCCTATCAGAGCACTTCCTTAAACAGATGTGTTACGAGAGGATATTCAATTTTTTTGTGGAGAACTGCAACAGGTAGCTTTCCAGAAAGTTGAGGATGCATTAATGAAGCCATCAGTTCTGAAATTTCCAGATTTTAGCGAACTTTTCACACCAGTCAGGAGGGTAATAGTGCCTGCCTTATGCAAAAATTTTAAGGAAAATTCCATACAATATGTTATTAAAGCAGGAAATTTAAGACAAAGGGAGGCAATGAAAGGTTAACAGATGCCATAGATAGTCTTTGCAGTAGTATCAAGTTTGGTTCATTTTAAAATGTTGCTTATGACGAATAAAGTGGAACTTCCTACAAACCACAAGGAACTTTTTAATAAGCCAGATTTGTCACCCAAAAGAGCTCAATGGTTCCTAACCATCAGAGATTTTCGTGCAAAACTCAAATACATAGACAGCAGACACAACGTGGTAGCAGATGCCCTTAGTAGAAGTTTTTATGATACAGAAGAATATCAAGTTGGGTAGTTACTGGTGATTCTATACAGTGGGATATCAGTCTCATGGAGCAAAGGCAAGATGAGGATGGAATTTTGGCAGATGCAAATGAGTTCCTCAGAGGTAAATTTGTCTAAGGAAAGATTATAAAATGTCTTTTTCAGGTTTAGAATTAGTGGGTAATCTATTGGATAGGAGAATTAAATATAAACTAAGGACAAGCGAAAGTAAAGGGAATACGACACAGACCGTGAGTCAGAAAGTCCTAATTCCAGTGGTTTTAGGTATGGTATATTGCAAGTTTGGTAGTCTACATTTGGGAGTAGAAAAGGCGTATAATGAGGTGATTTCCACTTAAGAACAAAACAAGCGATGAAGTGGCTGTGGCATTTTTCATTGGAGTCATCTGCAGATGTGGCTCACCCAAGCTTTTGTTGACTGATAATGGTAAGGAATTTTTACATAGGATCTTAGAGCGTCTGGCAGAAGTTATGGGGAAACAGAGAGTAACAATTATTCCATACAGACCTGAAGCTAATGGATTATGTGAACAAGCAAACAAGAAAGTACCTGAAGCTCTCAGGAAGACTATAGTAGGAAATTATAGGAACTGGGATAGATAAATAGATACAGTTTGGCATAACATTAATACTATGGTCAGTGATTCCTTTAAAATGTCTCCATTCGAAACATTATTTGGTTGCCAGGCACAGTGCACAATTGATTTGTTGCCTACACCTTATCATGGGGAGGACACAATCAAGGCATTGATCTCTACAAAAAAAGAGACATGCTTGTCTCAGCCGTAATCTCGAGGCTAAGACTCGAGAAATGGTGGAAAAAAGCAATCAGAAATCATTAGATGTTAAAAGATTAATGTGAGAAATGAATTGAATTATAAGTTAGGTCTAAATTTCTAGTGTTCGTTTAGAGATATTGAAGGCAGAGAGGATACAGGTTTGTAGTGTTAGATGAAAAGACAGGTCGGTCTACATTGACACATATATCAAAGATCAAGGAGACAGGAAACTGATAAAAAGGTGTCATTGCGCAATTGCATTTTTTCTCTATATTTTACAAATGGATGATGACATGTGAAATACACAGACCTGTAAAAGTTTTATATTAAGTTAATCAGTCTTATGTAATTTTTTTTCCTTTTTCTTCTTTTACTATTTTCTTATTATGCACAACTACAGCGATTTGGCGAAAAGTTCCGAGTTGACTGTTGTAATAATCGAATAATTTGGGTGAAATATGTGGAAAAATACCGTGAAATGAGAAATATTATAAGGCTTTCTGATGGCTATGATTTTTGGTGAGAACTCTTGGTGGTGATTTCAGGTGGTGATGATTTTTGCTGGTAATTTCTGGTGGTGTTTATTTTCGGTGGTGATCTGTGGTTTTATGAGCCAATGAGCCAATGGGATGGTGATTGTGGTTTTTTGTGGCATTATGGGTCTTGGGGGTGGTAGGTGGTCTATTGTGGTTTTGCAGGTTTATGGTGAGGTGGTGCATTCTATGGTGTTATATTCATCAGCATTTTTTCACCAGTTTATGGTTGATGTTTTCTGGTGAGGCGGTGTACTTATGACGATATATTCACCAGTACTGATATTTCGTGGAACATGGTTCTATGAGGTTATATCCTGCCAAGGTGGTTTCTTTGGTATTATATGTAGTATTTGGCGGTATCACAAGTGGTTTCCTTTCAGGTATATTCGGTGGTGTTTCAATGTTATAGGAATTAGCCTGAGGTGGTGTATTTTATATTGGTAGTTATATAATGGATGTGGACATTTTTTGGGTACCAGCGCTGATATGAGGATTTCTGTGGATTAATGTGGTTCTGTGTTATCAGTGAGGATTTCTTGTAGATTCTGGAGGATTCATGTGGTTCTGTGGTAACTGAGGATTTAGTGAGGATTCCCCATTGTAGATTAATGAGAATTTGAGGTTAATTTGAGGTTAATGGTGACTGTGAGTGTCGCTTTTTGGGAATGTTTGGAATAAACAGTTTTTTTAGTGCTGACAATGTTGTGATGTCTCAGATGAGGCCATTGTTGATATTTCCTTTTGAAGTTGGGGACTCAAAGGTTTTTACTTCCTTGCGGATTTCTAGATGATGACGTTCCAGTGTGAGAAATTTTAAGAGTAATTCATGGATTACTATTGATGTATTTGTGGTAGTAATTTTTGTGTGTGATATAAAGTACATTTGGTAATATGGTTAAAGAGTTGTAGTATTAATTTCTATAAGGGGAAATCAGTAACCGGAATTAAGTGGTTTTAATAGTATCTTTACATAGGGTTTCTATTGTAAAGAGGAGGTAAAATTCATCTTGATACATAACATAGAAATGAGAGTCAAACATCATATTTCGCTGGAGATTAATTGTATAAACTGAACACGGTTTTGTTGGTTACTTGTTAGATAAAGGATTAATTGTGAATGGTCAGTTAGGGATAAAAAGTTTTCCCAGGAATTTAAAATGGGGTCAGTGGATAAAGACTATGTCTATTTTAGTGAGGAATTTCAGTCTTTAGTAATTGACTATGAGGTTTGGCATATTAGTTCGTGAGAGATTAGTGTGTTAAAGTAGGGATTTCATTCCTGTATAGACTTGTCAGGGGGTCAGTTAGAACCTGTTCATGATGAAACAAAGACAGGCAATGACCTTAGAGAATTCCCAAATTCATACTGAGTGGTGACAAACGATAAAAACTTTGGATCTACCGCTCCAGATGTTTGGTCTTCACCATGAGCGATGTGGTCACGGATTGCTACTACTACAAGGACCAAAAAACTTCAATGGTTTGTGTGGGGTTGTCTCAGGATAATTACTGGGGCAAACCAGGGATCTACGATACTGCTATGAGGCGGGTGCAGGAAGCACTTGCATGGGAGTCACAGAATATTTCAAGTTCCGCAACATAGGAGGCGGTTACGGTTCCTCCATTAGATGACGACGGATCTACAGTTTATCAACAAGGGTATGTATAATACACCTACATGGGGATCAGAAGGTAGTACAAGTTCTGCCTACACTGGAGAAAATTATGGTTCCTCAACTAGAGGATAATGGAGACAATGATTCTTTTATCACAAAGCACTACACAATTCCAGTGTTCAGTGTTATGATGGCAATAATGATGGTCACAATGTGCGTTGCAGAGACCATTAAATTTGGATGCAGCCGACGGGGCAGGACCCCAGCAGCGGAAGTAGCTCTGAATTTATAAGACATTATAAACTGTTACCAGTAGTTTGGTCTAGTATGTTTCAGGGGTGCATGCAGGTTGTGGCCAAGCAGTATAAAAGACACTGGTATGTAATAGTGAAAATTAGGCAGGCAATGG
>NC_061091.1:39274881-39289881 GCF_015104395.2 Macrobrachium nipponense
GACCCATTTGTACAGAAATACGTCTGCTAGGTGAATGATGATCGAAGAGAGACTTCTTTGTTCTGTCCCTCTCTCTTTTTTTCTTTTTTTCGCATCTTGGCACTGGCTTCTTTTTTGGTTGGTCTGGGAAGAAATTTGCATGAGAGCACCAGATGGAGTGTTGCACTTCACAGGGCACTTAAGTGGCACTGGCAGTATGTTAAGAATAGTCCAATGAGGACTCGCTGTAGAGGCTTTCAAATCCTGTCATAGGAGGACATTGTATCCTCCAGGAGGATATTTAACTACTGCAAGTCTGTAAAGTTTCGAGCGATGGGGTCTGGTAACCCTCAGTTGGACCGTATGAAGGATCATCATCTTCCAGTTGATTGCCATTACAGTAATAAGGTTGTGCCTGTCAACGGTGACTCCTTAGGAGACTCGATCTTCCCTTATAAAGGAGATCTGTGCACCAGAGTCGTCAAAACCTCTGACATGGCTTGCATAGGAGCTGCCTGTGGGAGGTGCAACAGTGATAGGACCTTCGGCTGGGGAGCTTAAGGCCTGAGAGTATGACTACCGCCAAGGCAAAGGCAGGTGTAGCAGTCTTGCTTGGGTTCTTCACCCATAAGGCAGAATGTCCATAAACCTTGCATACATTGCAATAGTTGTGGCTAAAGCCTCTAGGTGGCACTGTTCCTTTAACCCTGGACAGGTGCAACAGGTCACGCACGACCTGAGGACTGTTTCAAAAAACATGTTTTTTTCCCATAAATCGTCTATCTCGAATCTGGGTGCGATTGACCTGCAAGAGGCCAGCAGAACACACTACAACCATATCAAAACCTGTGTTCGCTTTGCCTTTGTCCTTCCCTATTTTCTGAGAATTGCTCGGGTCGAGCTCGACCCCCACACACCTTTATCATGTGAGGGATCAAAGGGTAAAGTTCTTAAGTAATGATTTCCTGTCTATCACTGTTGATACTGGTAATGTTGGAATCTTTGGGTGGATGGTGTGTGTACCATATGCAGGCCATTGGTTGTGGCTGAGATGACTTATATTGCCATTTGGTCCAATTTCCATTGAATGCCAATTTCTCAGTTTCTGCTTTTTTTTTTTTTTGCAGTTCTCATCAACAATGGCCTGACAGCAGTATTCTCTGGGCATGGATGTCATCAAATTACTTCTAATGGAATTAAAAAGTGACGTTGATGATAATTTAGAGGCTGCTGACACCTCTATGGCAAAAATCTAGAGTGTGAGAGAGGGTTGGATGTGAAGCAGATGACCTGGAAATGATTAAAAGACGAGGGGGGAGAGACAGGGGGAGGAGAATAGTTGGTCTGTGCCTTTTCTAGTGACATATTACATCAGCTTATGTCAATAAACCATAACACACTGTATGAAGAGAGAGAGAGAGAGAGAGAGAGAGAGAGAGAGAGAGAGAGAGAGAGAGAGAATAAAATTTCGACCTTATCTTATGACAAAGCTTCCTAACTGCAATAATGGCTATACACCCTCATATATTATTAGTTAAAAAAAGAGCTATAGGTTCACCATAGCAAATTCAATATATAGTCTTGTTAGAGCAAGTCACATAGTTCAGGTGGCAGATTTGGCATTCGAAGTTGGTGTGGATTGTGGCCATTTTGTTTACATACCCAAAAGGTGAGTTGGCATATCTCTACATATACTTGTTTTCTATAGAATTTGTGATATGTTGGTATATTTTCATGCATAAATATCATATTTTATAATAGTTACAAAGATTTTTATTTTAAAAAATTTCATGGTGAACCTAGGAGGTCAAAAAATGACCTTCAGATTTTGCCCCTGATATAACAGTAAATTACATCTTAGAGCAGATCTTTTTAGATAATTTCATTCCAGGATAATATGAGTTTATTCTACAAAAAAATTAGCCTCTTCCTATTTCATTTAGGTACCCATATGAGTATATGAAAAATATGAATATGAGGAACAAATTCTAAGCCCCTTAACATAACCTGACCCACGTGAGTATTTGAAAAGATATGATTACGAGTAAAATAAATTATAAGTCCCTTAACCTGACTTTTTCCATGACTCACTGCCAAGTGCACAACATGTCATATCGAGTGATAGTATGAATGCGGAAAGATTTCTAAACTCCATTCAAATTCAGATAAGCAACTGATAAGCATCCACAACAGTCATCGTTTTCTCCATGACTCCCTACCAGTTGCACAACATGCCATATCACGTGATAGTATGAATCCGAAAAGATTTATAAACTCCATAACCTAACATAATGAAACTCTTTGGAAGGTTGAATGAGGGTAATAAAAACCAATTATGACCATTCACATATATTTATTACATAAACCGGTACAACCCCTCCTTTCCCGCTCATCCTAAGGAAGAGAAATAACGGGACTTAGAAGAACGGAATGCTTGCAAGAAATAAAAAATAATTATATGATGTATATTAACAACATAAAAAATTATTGTTAACTTTTATTAAACGAATGCATGCACTCCTTGTATGTGACAGCCCGTTTACCACCAGAACTCCAATGAGAACATTTCACCCTTTTGAAATATTTGAAACAGTATTCCGTCATCCACCTGTCATTACTTTCCAAATGACACGGTGAGAAAACAACATTCGTTAACGACAAAACTGATTTCAACCCTCTATGACTTGTACAGTGAACAAAGAAAACAGTGTAAAGACTGCACGTGTATGAATTATATATCTGGTTACGTCTGCCTTATGGACTGGCGAAGGACAAATCCCGAATTAGCGCGAAGAAAAGTCGGGAATAAATTTTAGTGTTTATACCATAACTGTCAAAAAAGAAGATTGTATCCCTAGGTGAACAGTCAATATAAAAACACACCCAGTGCCCAACAACGTCAGTACTAGAAGCTGAATGCAGAGTATTAGATAACTTCACTCGAAGCGAACACACCTAAATATTTAATAACACTCCCTAACGAACCTTGTAAAGCAGTCTCAATTTCTTTCATAGCCATCACTCCTAACCCTAAACATGACACTGAACGACTATCAGAATCAATTGTTAAAATACCCTTAGTGTCTCCGAACAATAAAATCATGCAAGGAAGAGGTGCGACTGTTCCCAGCTTTATAGATATTCTCAAGCTACTGAAATTTCAACCGGCAATGAATATTCAACCTCTTCCGTGATGAAGCTAAAACAATAGACAGCCCTTCCGTTTTTAAAACTGTCGTAAGTGATGAGGTTATCATGACCACCTCCTATTGACTTCTGCGTCTCATAAAACAATTGTTTGACAGTATTAGGAAAACGACAGTTGATATGATACAAAGTATTACCATTAACAGTGATGTGCACGCTATTCAAGTCGTATGTGCCACAGTGCCAACTATTGACCGCTTAATTCGTTGAAAACGTTTGCATACCAATCATAACTATCGTAATCTTTTCAGATATACAGGTGTTGAAAGGTGGATCTGTTAAAATGGAATCCTGGTTCTGCCCAATAACGTATGTTATATATATATATATATATATATATATATATATATATATATATATATATATATATATATATATATATATATATATATATATATATAATACATACATATATATATATATATATATATATATATATATATATATATATATATATATATATATATATATATATATATATATGTATGTATATATATATATATATATATATATATATATATATATATATATATATATATAATATATATATATATATATATATATATATATATATATATATATATATATATATATATATATATATATATATATATATATATATATAAATAAATATATATATATATATATATATATATATATATATATATATATATATATCTATATATATATATATATATAATATATATATATATATAGTATAAATAAATATATATATATATATATATATATATATATATATATATATATATATATATATATATATATATATATATATATAATATATATGTATATGATAATTTAAGTGAGCATCGGTGTGTGCACCCATCACCCAGTTGTTATTAGCCATTTTGAGCCTTATCCTTAAATCCATGGAATCCAACAGATAAACGTTTATACTCGCTAGATCAATAAGGAGTGGAAAGTATGAGTGAACTCCTCTCATCTTAATGGAGCTTACCACCCGAGTTCCCACCTACCCGTCTGTCTGAAAGAAGCAGCTGTATAGACTTGTTTAACAACGTGCGTGGAATGAAAGTCATCGTGGAAAACCCCGCTCATACCAAAAGTCAGTCACACACTGGTTTTCACTCTCTTGAGCATTTTTATGTATGATTGATAGTTAAATACAGGAAACAATTCCACCAACTTTTCGTTCAAGAAGACAGAGACAGATTTAAAAAGCGTATTGCTTATACTGTTAACGAGTGCAACATGTGCATCATCCACAACTGTGCATCACCCCTAACCACTGTGACGTATAATTCCAAAGCTAATAGGTAACCTGTGACACCGTTAATACGAAACTTGATATAGTTATCACTGAGGATTTGATTTATAGAATTGTTGATAGGTGTGAAATCCAACCTTTCCTTAGAATTATTCAAACTTCTATAATCCTATGTTTGTTCACATTCGGGAACAATTCTGAGATGCCCGCGCTATATGAAGAGATGGGGAACCTTGTTTCCTGTCCCTGGCTGATTAGGAACCACACCTGCCATTTCACAAAAATTGCAAGAGGGAGAGTATGAGTGCGTATGTGCCTGCTGACAAAATGTGAATGAATTAAAGATCATACACATCCTTTTTATATTTACTTCTCTATTTAACTCATCAATTCATCTTTCTCCACTTCTTCATCGTCTTTGTAGCCGACCAAGAGAGTGTACGTTCCACTCCACCCAACCTTTTTTTGTCGACCCTCCCACTGCCGCTTAGGATGTGTCTACCTGTACTTTTGAGAGCTGTCACTCCGAACGTTTTTAAAGATTCCCTCAGGGGCAGCTGTTCACTCACTACATCCAAAAGCACCGATTTACCAAACTCTTTAACTGAAGGTTTAGCAACATTGAACAGGAAAGGGAGTATACCCTGTGTGCAATAAGGGCTATAGCTGAAAATACGCCTCCACCTCTTCTTTGACTTGGAGAGAAAACTGAAATGTCTTCTGGACCCGCTCCCTTTCTTAAGGGTGCAGACAAGAACAACGTTTTAAATTCGACCTCCGAGAGTGGGTGAAGGTCACCCTCATACCTGTTGAAAAAACCTTTAATATTTCACCTAAATATTAAGCAGAGTGCTCGTTTGAGCATTCTTAATTACACGAGCTCGCGAAAGTGAATAACGTAAAGGTTTAAAAGAATGCAGGTTTTATACATCCCTCCCTATCTTGGTCTTATATGAAATATAAGAAGCACACAGGTGACGCTCAAGTCATTATTGAAATCTGCTCTAGAAATTTTGTGTTCAACGCTTTGCATATTGAATTGTGTATCCCCTTCCATTTGCCGCTCTCTAATGTAAAACAATCCAATATATTTACTAGTTTCCCTCCAAAAACTGTTGGTTGAACAACATCGGTGTACACATACATATAATCTGCACCACAATTATCGGGTAAGGAATTAACCGAGAGATGTGCATTCACCACATCATGGCCGTAAACTTTGTACGCAGTATTATTTTTAAAGCCCAGCAATCTGGTTGCTTAATTACTGAATTTGACGGACACACTTTTAATGTCCCCCACTTCAATCTTCCCCTTCTTAATGTGAGGGATAATAATTCTCCTGCTGTCTTCATCCCAGCCAAATACTCTCATTACTGTTGAAAACGTTTTTGTATTCCCTGTCAAAATATACTTTTAAATGTTCAAAGATTTCCCTGTTAAGCACCCTCACCAGTCTTTTCATGTCCCCCACTAACACAGCCTTCGTCGGTCTATAGATATAGGCATGCCTGCTATTTTTACTGCGTTCAGTAACAAACTGGAGGGAGAATTCTTCATATAGGAGCAGGTAACCTATTCATAAACCCGGATGTTGAGTTATTCATGTACATGTCCAAGCAGCCTAGACTGCTCACATATATAATGTGGTCACCCGTCATACTGGCGAAGTAATGCACGTAATTTCGCTCCTAGGTCTTATATGAAGGGTGCATGGCACACTTTTACCTTTAATAACTTAATCTCCTCCCCCTTCTGATTCATCACAGCAATGAAAATGCAACCTAGCACATTTGTATTTAAAGGTTTATAAACAGCATTGTACGAACCTCTACCCAATCCATATTCCAACATGAAACAGTCCAGGATATTTACTGTTTTATCACCCAGCAATGAGGATTGAATAATGTTGGAATATAAGTAAACGTAATCAATACTGTGATCACCCAGATAGGGAGTTTTGGAGTAGTGATTTCTCAACACCCCCACACCATAAATCATGTATTGGATTCCTTATTAAACCCAAATAAATGCATAGTCCTAACACTGAACTTTCCAACAACTGAAACAACTCCTTTCGCAACCCCGGCATTTACATATGTTAGGCTCCTCCTCTTCAAATCATCACTCCATGAAAATAACCCATCCTTATGTATAACACCCCAAATGTATGCACCGTCAAACATTTCCAGTTGTTCTGTAATGTCTGTATTGAGTGCTCTAGTCAATCTATTCATGTCCCCCACTAATAAGCCAATAGCAGGAACATACATGAAAGTGTATGAGTGAGTTGTCTAACTCTGATTTAAAGTGACTTTAAACTGAAGTGTGAAATCTTCATCTTCTGATGTGACGGTGTAGTATTCGTTTGGGAGTGTAACCCCTATGACACCTAATTCATATTCTACCTCTTTTGATAGAGTTATAGGAGTGGCCAATCTGTTTATAAATTTACATAGCCAGTTTTCAGGATATAAATCTAGGCACACCTCGCTATTCACATATGTGATGTAATCGCTACACAATGCTGGTAATACATAATATTGAGGTCATATATACCATACAGCTTAGAAGGGATGATTAAAAAGTATAAAATATTAATTGTATTTATTATAAAAAATAATGGAACATACATACATACACATGTACATATACAGGTTGGCAAACATTTTTTGTTTTTTTATATAAGCGGGTCACACAGCTATGCCCTGTTAAACCCCAAGGCTTAAATCCTCTGTGTCCATCACTTCCAAACGCCTCAATTTGGAAAATGAATCCTTCAACTGCACATCTCCTGCACACTTCTCTTCCAAGGAAATAATAACAGGTAGATATTGGTTTAACCAGACACAGTTCACGAGACCACTTTGTCTTATTCCTGCGGGGAATAGGATATATTTCACATATTCACTTGATACTTCTTTTAATTCCTCTTTTTGTGTAATTGAATGAGTTTAGTATATATCTTTGGGTACTTTGAATTTAGCACTTAAGGGGTGATGTCTTTCCCTAGGGTGTTCACTCACCCCACAATATAAAATACAGTGAAAGTTGGCCTCATACATTTCAATTATGTTCTGACACAGGATCGATTTTCCACTGTTGCTGAAACCTGCTATGAAAATTCGTGCATGAACGGTGAAAAGGTTTAAGATTTCTCCCTGGAGCGTTATATACAGGTGAGGGTTGTAGAGAAATTAATTTGATTGAGCAATGTTTTTTATTCATCATAATTCTTTTTTATATACAGGTGAAGGTTGTGGAGAAATGAATTTGATTGTGCGATGATTTTATTCTTCATAATTTTTTTACAAACATTCAAAAAAATTTAAACTATAAATTCATAGATAAATTTTTATATACAGGCACACGTTATAGCGAGTGACGTCTACTCAGGCCGAGCCAACTTTTCTTAGCAGGGAGAGGAAGCATCAATTTCGCCCAAAAATTTGCAAGGGCAGTTATCAGGCACTGCTGCTGCTTGGTGCTGCTTAACCTCCAATTTGCTGTCCACTCTCCATCTTTTGGAACAATTTTTTATCATGGGGAAGCAGTGTGAAGGAGTGGGGGGTTGAAAGTCATGAGGTGGTGCGGAGGCTTTGGATATGCTTGCCATGGCTGGTGATGTTGGCGGCGGCAGGGGTGCCAGGATCTCCTCATCTTCTTCTTTTTTGTCAACTCCTTCCACTCCCCCAACTCATTCATTCACCGGGATGTGAGGGTGACTATCAGGGATTTATAAGGGGTGGTGTAATACTTCTTATCTTCTACAGAACATTGAGCTACCTTCCTCTGTCAGGTGTGACACATCTTTCCTCCTACCATCTGCAAATTGTGAAACGTGGTGTAAGTGATCTTATGATTCTGAATTACATCTTGGTATTGGTTATGACTAATAGTCTTTTGGCGACATCTTCGAATCTCCTTTAAAGTGTTACACAGACTGTTTTGCATTTCATATGAATAAACTTTGGATTTTACACCGATGAACTCTCTGAAAAGTTCGATGCCTGTTTCAACTTTGAGGAGTCTGAATTCCTCCTTCTGCATGCAGATACACTTCGTGAGTTTTGGGAAAGTTGCTCAAATCCATAGATGGTTTAAATACATCCTTCAATTTGCGTGAGAGGTTGTCAATCTCCAGGGAAAAGATCAAACTATCAGTGTTATTGTACAAAAGCTTAACTCTATCACCATATAGTTTTTGAAGGACTTCACAACGGAACTTGTACATCATGTCCTTAGCCAGGTCCAGTATGCTGAACCCGACATAGAATGCGGATTCTGCTGTAGCGGTCACTCTGCAGTGATTCACAATGTATCGTTGATTGTTCAACCTTTCAAAGGACTTATATGTGTACTTAGACAGATTTATAAGTAGTGAGGGTTCATTGGTGGTGACAACTGTCCTGGTGGAATAGTTCAAAGGGTTTTTAATGGTTACGCCAAAAACACCATTCATCAAGATTTTGATGGTGTTTCTCTTGTCAGGGTCTGATTCTTTCGCTCTCCTCTCCACATTCTCTGTGATGTATTCCCTTGAATAAAATCCTTGTTTGAACTTGTAAACTTTTCTTATCACGTCGACTTCTAGACTGAGTCTTATTAATGTTTGCATTAGGGGAAGGCAAATTAAGTGGCTTTGAATTGGCAGGTGTGTGCCTACCCGTTTGACATTTTTTTTTAGGGAGCTTCACATTAAACTTTTCCAATAGGATTTTAGCGTAAGGGGATAGATCCTGGAGGGTTACGTTCATGTGATGTATAGATAGAGGGAACTCATACGTCCTGAGAGCGACATCATCCCTAACCTTCCTAGTATCAAGGCGGATGAAATAACTGTGTTCTCCCTGCGAATTGATGAATGTGATATCGCTAGCAGTAAACTTCTCTAGTTCAGCAGGGAAGAGCTCCATTATTTCATCCAAAGGCATTTTATCATTTTGCACATTACCGTAGAATAAAGACTGGTAAAATCAATGTACACTTTATAGAATTTTTGTTCACCAGCTTTAAATTGTGGGTTTAACTCGGGGTTGTTTGCTATGGCGTGCCTTTGGACTAGACTGCAGAAACCGCCTCTGATGTTGTTAGTGATCAGTTGGTAAGTTTCCCCATCAAAAATTAGGGGAGGCGCGTTCACGAAGTGTGGAGAAAAGTGTCTAGTGAGAGGGAGGTAGATGTTAAATAGTAAACTGGGTCCAGTCCAAACTGTGTATAAGCAACCTTCCTCCAATCTAAGTAAAGATCTCCCAATAATCCCATGTCCATAAGAAGGTATAAAACGGCGTAATCCAGCAAGTTAAAACAGTTTGCAGCGTTCCACACTTTGCAGACGTGTTCATATCCTTCACAGGGTATGCTTTTCCCCTGTCAGCAAGGAATTGAAACACACTGTGGGAGGGATGCCGGGTTTTTGCAACACTTCAAAACCTGTAACATAGTCGGAAGGGTAGTACTGTTTACCTGCGCTCAAAACTAGTTTGGTACACTTGTCTGGATATTTAGATAACATCCGGCATGTAATTTCCAAAGCTCCTTTCTGCTTGATGTGACTCGACGAGAGACTGGAAAGCGATCCTTTGATCATGTGAGCACTGTCCATCAATCTGATGTTGTCAGTTTTAAGTGAATAAAATGTGCTTCCATCACGTTTCAAGATTTTTAAGTTATGCTTGATGGCCGCTTCTTTCAAGATGAGTGTGGCATTGTAAGACAAATTGCGTACTAACACTGGTAGGGCTCTGTCTGTATATTTCAAAATTAAAATTACACTTCCTACATAATGCGCACACTTAGTTGTCCATCAGTATGTGGTGCATGTGATGCTGCACTTTGATAGTGTTATCGGTGAACTCAATATTGTAACTTTTGCAGTGTGTAGCCTGTTCAAACTGGTGGGTTGTTTCAGAGGTCATACTGATTTTGTGTGCCACCATCGTCTCATGTATCCTGGGCCAGTCTTTGGCTACTTTTACCAGAAAAAAATAGCCAAGGTAATGTTCACTTACACCTACTCTGTGCATACAGTATTCATCGCTTCTGCCATCAACGATTGTGTAGCAATATGCGTATGCTTTATGCTTTGGCACAACTCTCTGGTCTTCATCGACATCAGGCTGTCAGTTGTACACTTTAAAATCTAAGAAGGCAATGTGCAAGGTTTTATTAAGTGCTTTTGCTTTTTCAAACTGTTTAATTTGGTTAGGCTCTGGGTATAGAACTGTGGTTTGGGTTGAACAACTTCGGGTGTTGGCATTGTGAATGGCGGGGGTATTAAACAAGATTAGACAGTGATAACACATTGCCACCTGTGTATTCTCTCCTTATTGTCTTTATCCCATGGCGGAATGCCTTCATGTAGGCGAACATGTCTTTGATGAGTGTGAGGTGGTCATCTGTGATTAGAGTAGAGTGATCAGTCGGGGACATGACGTGTTAACCACCTTTCTAGCGAGATGCACAGTCCAATGTTTTTTCTGTTGTTTTCCCATAACCAGTTTACACAATTTGTATACATAGATGTTAAGTTTGTTGACTTCTTCCAATGTCTTGAAGGAGTTGCTGTTCAGTGGCATGTCGGGTGTGCGTTTAATGCTGATCCGATTCGTCCTTTTCCGGTTTTTCACATCCCTAGTGAGGTTTATACCTGGTGTGTTGTGGTTTTTTCCTGAGTAGCACATACGCTTCTGGCGCTGTAATGATGCAATTGTACCCAGTTTCTATGTTGACAACTTTGCTGCCACCCCTGACTCCAGCGGGATACTCTTTAAAGTTTGCTATGTTCACCATTTCTCAATGCAAGATGTTGATTTGTACACTGTGTAGCGATGTGATGCACCAACCGGAACCCTTGCTTAAGTTAAGCCTGCATTCAAGGTTGCTTGCCACATATTCAATAGCTTTGTCTAGCGATTCGTACACTGTGTCCACCAATGTTAGCACGGGTGGCATATTAATGTAAAAAGAACCCATTTCATGGGTGGCACCACTGCCACCCACCGTTCTCTGCCTGGTGATGATGATGGGCAGTTATAAAATGACAGAATTTATACACCTCCACCTGAGTGTTCACAAGACGTCCTCAGTGAGCTGCATTCTGTTAATTCTGAGTGCCATTGTAACATCAATATGTGTTCCTACTGCAGTTGAATAAGTGATATTACTCACAATTAGGTTGGCCTCCTCTCCTTCCCTGTTGAGCAGTGCCTGCTGTTGTTTGGTACCTCCTACTTGACAGTGACCACCTCTTGACAATGTTTCCCTTGCATTTTCCCCATTTGGTGGAGCTGTGACAGCGTTCGTAGTGGAACCTGCAAAAAAATAGGAATAACGAGTAGAGAATTTAATAAAAATAAACTGGTTGTTTTATATGTAAATGTGGTGGTGACGCTGCACATTTTATGACACCAAATCATATCTTGACAAACTTCTAAATAAAAAGAATTATTCTCACTGGCATGCGGAGTGGCGCTCCCTGCTTCACCTCCTGTTAAGGATCGTCCCTGGTCGTGTCTGTTACCACCCCTGTTCGCTCCTCTTCTTTCAATGTTGACAGCAGACTCAGCAGTCCTCTGGGTAGTATGAGCCTTTGGTGGCATATATATATATGCCACTTCAATGGAAGTTCAATGGAGCTGTCACTCTTATTTTCATCACCGCTGTTGCTGGTGGAATTACCCATGTCTGCTTGTGGAGATGTTGGTGTACCGGTGTAGGTCTTGCTGCTGTTTGATATTATCTACTGGCGGTAGCAATCATAAATGTCTTTTTCACATCAGGTCTCGAGGATTAACTCACATTAATGAAATCTATAGAATTATCAGAGTGTGTGTGTGCAAGTGGTTACAATCAGCTTTTTACCACCCTCGTATGAAGTTTCGTTAAAGCAGTATAACGTGTTGTTTGTGAGTGCTTTGTGTATGACACTGGACATGTAGATTATCAAGCTTTGATAGCCACGTCGTGTTGTGTACCTCGTTGAATGCCCACCATCGTTATATGACATGTTGTGCACCTGACATTGAGCCATGGAGAAAACGGTGACTGTTGTGGGTGCTTATCAGTTGCTTATCTGAATTTGAATGGAGTTTACAAATCTTTTTGCATTCATACTATCACATGATATGATAATATGTTGTTCACCTGGCAGTGAGTTATGGAAAAAGTCAGGTTAAGGGACTTGTAGGTTATTCTACTCATATTCAATCTTTTCATATACTCATGTGGGTTAGGTTAGGTTAAGGGACTTAGAATTTGCTCCTCATATTCATGTTTCATATACTCCTGTGGGTTAGGTTAGGTTAGATTAAGGGACTTGGAATTTTTTCCTTCATATTCATGTTTATGTGAAATGGTGGGTTTTCATTATATGACATGTTGTGCACCTGACAGTGAGCCATGGAGAAAACGGTGACTGTTGTGGGTGCTTATCAGTTGCTTATCTGAATTTGAATGGAGTTTACAAATCTTTTTGCATTCATACTATCACATGATATGCTATGTTGTTCACCTGGCAGTGAGTTATGGAAAAAGTCAGGTTAAGGGACTTGTAGGTTATTCTACTCATATTCAATCTTTTCATATACTTACGTGGGTTAGGTTAGGTTAAGGGACTTAGAATTTGCTCCTCATATTCATGTTTCATATACTCCTGTGGGTTAGGTTAGGTTAGATTAAGGGACTTGGAATTTTTTCCTTCATATTCATGTTTATGTGAAATGGTGGCTTTTCGTCAATAGAGTATATCTTGAGCCAAACTGGGGTTAGGTATTTTACATGGGTTAGGTTAGCTTAGGTTAAGGGACTTAGAATTTTTTCCTTTATATTCATATTTACTATGTGGAATAGTGGTTTTTCATCTGTAGAGTATATCTTGAGCCAAAATGGGGTTGGGTATTTCACGTGGGTTAGGTTAGGTTAGGTTAGGTAAGGTTAAGGGACTTGGAATTTTTCCACTCATTGGGTTAGGTTAAGTTAGGTTGGGTTAGGTTAGAATAGGTTAAGGGCAATAAAATTTTTTTCCACTCACCAGGTTAGGTTAAAGGACTACGAATTTTTCACTCAGTGGGTTAGATTAGGTTAGGTTAGGATAAGGGGCTTCAAATTTTTTTACTTATATTCATATTTATGTGAATTGGGTTTTTTTCATCTGTAGAGTATATCTTGCGCCAATAGGTTGGGTTAGGTTAGGTTAGGTTAGGTTAAGGGAGATGAATTTTTTCACTCAGTGAGTTAGGTTAGGTTAGGTTAGGTTAAGGGACTTAGAATTTTTCCACTCATATTCAAATTTATGAAAAATGGTGGTCTTTTCGTCCATAGAGTATGTTTTGAGCCGAAATGGGGTTACGTATTTTCAAGTGGGTCGAGCGAAACCATGGTTCTTCTACCCTAAGAGCTTTTTAATGAGGCAATTTGGGGTGACTTTTTTAACTAGAGCGAAATATTTAGTGTTTTTCCTGTAGGGTTGTTAATTGTCAACGTACTTGACGTTAAGATAAAGGCGACCTTATGGAGTTTATCGCCTGCAAGTCAAATTGGGGTTGGGTGTTGAGGCTGAACCGAAATGGTGTCTTTTAATCTACTGAAGACATTCACTTCGGCAACTCATGGACGACTACACAGCTGGCCCCCAAACAACACAAGATACGAGCAACAGTTCATATATAAAATTGCTCTTAGTGACTATATATTATCATGCAATGTATAGGGCTGGGTGCATTTACACGGTGTGGGAGGACTTGCTTCACTGCTGAGAAATATATAGAGATATTAGAAGAAGTATTTATTGCCTCTTGCCAATGCTCATCATAATTAGATAACTGCAAGTTATTATAAAGAGTTTCATAGCATCTAATAAAAGATTTTCAATTAAATTATACAAATTAGTGATAAAAATTATACAAAAATATTTTCGCCGATACTTGTTTCACTGTTCTATTCTTAATGCCTTCATTGTTAGGCAATGGTTTTCAGAACAACCACATTTTAAAAAAATGAGAAAAAGGCCTTTAAATGTGTAAATTTAAAAAGACCATAACTATTTTATTTTTCAAGATATTTTTTTTCAGATTTGAATATTTGGAATGTTTAGGACCCCAAAAATATGATGTTATATATGAACAAAAAATTAGACTGTGCACAATTTGATTGATTGATTGATTGTATGATTGATTGTACAATTGATGAGCAAAATTTATGCTGAAATTTAGTAAAGTACAGATCATATAATGCAAAATTGAACCATATTCTCACCACCAAAATATACACTCACTTACACCACTCGAAAGAGGAAAGAAAGGGGATTCCAGATGTACAATAAAATGCATTTCTCAAATTTGTGGAGAGTGTGGGTTTTAGCACTGGACGCCTCATAACTCCTGGATTGGGATAGCAAAAGGTGCGATATGAAATCTAAATGTATGGGGGATATATAGTTAGCAATTGGGAGCAAGGAGAGGAGCGATCTCACCAACTGCTTGAGCAGACATTACGGGAGTGGGAGTTATGCCGACGAAATCAGCTAACGATTTACAACCACGTTGCATCTATGCCAAATAGGTTGC
>NC_061091.1:39292381-39302381 GCF_015104395.2 Macrobrachium nipponense
ATGTATAAAACCATGAATCGCATTGTAGTTTGTTTTTAAACTTTATCTTTATCAGGTCATTTTATTTCTTTCCAAATAATCAAGTGAAAATATGTTAAATGGTAGGGAATCGTCTCCACCAAATCTTGCCTTTGTGAACAGCGAATTCATTCATATTTTCAACACTTTATATACGTAAAGAAAAGCGGCGTTGCCATTTAGTGAACGCTGGGGGTAAATGAAATCTTTTCCCTCGACTACCGATGTTCGTGCAGCGGTTACATAATACTTTATAATAAATGTGTGCGGAAGACCGCAAAATTAAAACGCAGACGTATTAAGTACAAGGTATGAGTTCGGGAAGCCGCAAAAGTACAGAAAGGTTATAAAGAGAAAAATAATAATTTAATTAATGCTAAAATGGAACTGCGCTAATGAGCGCCTAAGTTTTGAGTTGTAATGGCCTTGTGATATCTGCCCCCTTGCGAGACTTACGCAAGGAAATAAAACCAGGATAAAAAAAGTAAGGGAAATCGCCGCAATGCTTGTCAGTTCCAAAGGGACGAAACAAAGGTTATACTTTAAGGTTAAAAGTGAAAATGTAAAATTTCCCCTCCCCGGCTCAGGTATAAGTAATGTGGTTTGCTTTATTAGGTAATTCAATATATGGTTCTGCTACCAAACAGGTTTATATATACTTCTAATAATTACAAAATGCTACTTGACATGAGTAAATATTAGTCTGCTCTCATAAATTTGCGTGTCCAAGAATGTCTTCCCTATAGAAAATACGTTAATGATTAAACCAATAACACAACAGGGGATAATAAGGTTGTTTGCGTTATGGAAGGCTCCATGTGGAAATGAAAGGGATTTAATGCTTATCGCTTCCAGAACTGTCAAACTTGTCTGTCTATCGCAGGTAGTAGACAGGGTAAGTGCGCTTGTACTGACGAAAGAGACGGTACGAATTGTCCTTTGTCATATGAATGCAAACACAGTTTCGCTATTTACGCTGTTATGATTTATAATGGAATTCCTATATGAATTAATAATACAATGGCATGTGAATCAAGTTACTCTACCGATTCCACGAAAAAGTTAACGTTTCTAGAAGAGAAGGATTTGAGCAACGAATTGGTTACCAGCGAACATTGTAAGCTTCCGGCAGGAATTTAACACTTTTCTGTCGATTTAACCATTAACAATGGTTATCACTGCATTTCCTTAGCTAATGCCTAACTACTTAAGACACGTTGTCTCGCAGATAACATACACAGCTAAAATACATTCGCAAGTGGCAACAAGCTTTCTCCGAGTTATAAATGAATGAAATGTGTAACCGTCAGAGCACTTAGGAATAATTATTAAATAAGAGCTGTAAAATGAAAACACTCGAATAAAGTACTTACAGTTGTGTACAACTGTTCACGGGTGTCAAAGGTGCGAAAAAAGTGAAAGGGGGCTATTACGATAAGGTTCGTTTCTCCCACAAACTCTGATATTACATGTAGTCAGTGGAAATAATTTCTACTCTGATGAGAGAAGCTGCAAGGTCGCCATTTATTACGTGCGTAGCTGCATGAAGTTTATCATTTACTCTAAAATTAACTGACATCTAACAAGAATGAGGGCCACGGAAGTAATAAATAGAAAAGGGAAAAAGTTATTAAAACTGATGGATATAACGGAAAATGCAAATTTACACTTAATTAAGATTATTATTATGTAGATCAGAAGTAATCATACAAGAGCTAAAGGCACTAGCTCCGTGGCACTAAGGTTACCATATATTACAAAGTAATTAGCGCCACAGTGAACCCCAGTACAATATAAAACACTTTTATGAAGAACCCGGCATTTACAGGAATGAGACTCTTGCAAAGTTTTGGCAAATCAAACAGTAAAACTGTTATCAGCATCTCTTCATTCTTGATACTTTGGGTTTCGGGATAGGTGATTGACACTCTGGCATCTGGAACGCGTGAGAGGTGGTATATAGCTTCTTGCATCACCTAATTCTGCAAATTAAGGATGCACTGTAATTCCCGATCGAAAAACGCGATGAATGTAATTGGGATTTTGCGCAAGGCAGAGAATGTAAGTCACTTAGCACTGTTATGAGTTAGCAATAAAATGAACACTTTTAGTTACAAGTTGCAAATATTTCCACACTTCACTTCTTCTCTGAAGGAAATGCAACGAGGGGGATTTGAGTTATACATATGAGAGCAGACAGTAATTAAGGAGAATCGTCTCGGCCACCAGACAGTGATAAGGAGGTCTTCGTGACCCATCTGTACAGAACTAAGTTTGCTAGGTGAATGACGATGTGAGAAAGACTTCTCTGTTCTGTCCCTCTCTCTCTCTTTCTCTTGTTTTCGCATCTTGGCGCCGGCTTCTTTTTTGGTTGGTCTGAATAGAAATTCGCAGGACAACATCAGGTGAGGAAAAATAGGACAATGGGGGTAATTTAGCTATACTGGAGGCAGAGGTTTTGGGTGGGAGGAGCAAAAGTAGGCAGATCCGTCGTAGCGAATTGTTAATAAGGAAAGGAATGGGCAACTGCGGCTTCTGTACACCATCTCGTGTGGTCTTATATCAAGTGAGAAAAATATTGTACTTATTTTATTTAGATTGATTAAGATTGAGGGCTCGACGTGCATCTCTTGTATGCACGTTACATGTTATTCAGGGAGATAATTTAATCAAGCATAACATGCTTGCACAAAGTAGAATACACACACATATATATATATATATATATATATATATATATATATATATATATATATATATATATGTGTGTGTGTGTGTGTGTGTGTGTGTGTGTGTATGTATAACTGAACCACGAAAGTTTGGAACGTGATAAATCCATAAATAAAGGCATAAGCCATGAAGGAAAAATAAACAACGGGGTTTCCGCAAGATCTTTCGACGTTCAACGTACTTTACTTAGCTAAGCAAAGGACGTTGAACGTTGAAAGATCTTGCGGAAACTCCATTGTTTATTTTTCCTTTGTGGCTTATACCTTTATATATATATATGTTGAGGCTGAGCCTTCGTCTGATAAGGCGCCCGGTAGGTTATAAGGACCTGCGATATTCTGTGCTAAGGTCGGTTGGTATGACTCCCATCCTTGTTGGAGTATCATGGACTTCAATGATAATTCTAAGTTCATTCAGTATCTTCTTTCTGATGTAAGGTTTTAGTGTTTGAAACGTGAAGTGATTTATGGAAGGTTTTGACATGTCTTCCAATGACGAGTGCTAGATGAAGTCTGACATACAATTTGGTTTACAAATCATAGGTGAGCAGACAATAGCTTGACATATGAACATACACAGAGATGAAGAAGATTACAAGTCACTTAGCACGGTCTGGGGTTATAGGTCAACATGGTTTCTCAAGCAGAAAGCTTTGTCGACAGTTTACAAAACAATAGATTTGATGACCACAGATGACTATAAACCAGGATTCTGATACAACACATCAAGGCTTAGTCTACATTATCTTATCTGTTCTTATCGCACTCCTACAAGCCCACCGGTGACCCCTTGGGTCACTGGTTTTAATTAATGACATAGTCTTTAGTTTTTATATATGGAATAACACATTCCATATATTTATATGTAATACTTACATAATTGCTCAGTTGGCTACAAAACCAAACACTGAACATCACTCAAGGCATAAAGTTTGACTTGCATTTGACCCATAGGAGTGTGATACAGACACTAATGTGAATACATAAATAACTCATAATTACCAGCAAGTGGTTAAGGAATGAAATTCAATTAGGTATATCTAAAAAATCAGATATATAGAAAATACTTATAAGTAAAAAAAAATTCATGGTGTACACTAATACAGATTCACGTATGAGATACAAGATATAAGGTATAAGGTATAAGATATAAGATATAATAATAATAGTAAATAATAATGATCACGTGATAAATAATGATACAGTTTTATACTTCTACTCATGAGGATACATATACTACAGAAAATACTAATGTACTTCTGATAATTGCACATCATAAAGATTTACATGATAAAAAAATTATATATTAACTGCAATTAGTAGTATGATACAAGGTAACAGATTGATTCTAGGCTACCTGATTTATTTATACATATATATATTGATTCATATAAATATGATCAACATGTGTGCACTCAATACAAATGATTAACATAAACGACTAATCTAAGTGATCAATCTAGGTGCACTTTAAATAGATTCCTAGTGTGTACACGCACAGATATATATTTATTCATTGATTAACTCCTATATTCTTCAAATAAGCATGCTGATAGATATATAATGATTGTGATACTGTACGGATTCTGTTATTTACTGATACTTTATATATGGAATATATAGCCAAGGAGATACCTACTACACATTAACTAGCTTTCGAAAAACTTTTCGCCCATTACACAGTTCCAGAGAACCACCTAGAGACAAATGAAATGGAAAATTGCGTGGGCAGGGTCCGAGGTCCTGTTTTGCATCCATACATGTTCTCTGCATCCTATGCCATACAAATACGTTCTTGATGAATAAAATCATCCCCAGCACAAGGTCTGCACGAGCCAAATGTAGAGTTGAATACCCTCCTCGGTTGTAAGCATTGTAAATATGTTCCTTTGTAGTCAATTCCGACAGCTGCTGGACCATTCCGCATTAAAAACGAAATTAACGCTGGGATATGGGTGACGGTCCAGGAAATCCACAAAATAAGCCTGTTCACTTATGATGGTGCTTATTCCCTTAACATTGTAGGTGGTCGTTACTCCACTACATCCGTCTGTAGCGACGAACAGTCTTTTGAAGTTGTAGACGATCTGTCCGGGCATGCGACATGAAACTCTCCTACTCCAAGGTGTAACCAGGTTCCGTTAATCAGCCTGTAAGTGAACTTATACTTGTCACAAGGGTAAAGTAAATTCAGACAACGATCAAATATGGGAGGGAGAGAGCTGTTAAGGACTAGACTTAACCCACACGAATTCGCTGATATATTATGGAATTCAAAAGAGTGAGCTGAACAAACTTTTTTACCCATAGCATTAGAACAATGAGTGAACCTACCCAGGTCTCTGACGACCGTAAAAATATCCATATTAACGGATATCAATATGAATCCCCCCAAAAAATCAATATTACTGGTAGTAAGCTACTAGTCATATAAGTGGGAAACAGAGCTATTTGTAAGATTGCCAGGCAACATAAGAATCAAAGAGAATATTAATCATGTTTCTGTAATGCTCTACGCTTACTGAAATTAAGCTGTGACAAAATTCGATCCTGTATGCCCCTAACAAAGGTTCATATTCAAGTTTCTCCTGCACATTCTCTAAGGTTAATGTTAAAAGTTTAATAGGCAAGAGATGCAATGAAAGAACTCACTATGTAACTAATTTCTGTATAAACTTTGTATTTTTTTTCAAGAAAATGTGACATTTTCCCATGAATGGGATCTACTTGAATTGTAATATGCTAATGTTGCAAGTAAATATTGCTTATCCATGACCTGATATTACTAAAATGCCCGTTTACCAATGCCATAAGGTGATTTATTGACTCTAATTGTCTGTGAAGTTCAGAGAAAATAATTCATTTTGATGTTATAGAAATTCTATTCGCTTATTTTCTTCATTAGTTTTAAAATGATTTGCAATTCCCAAACTAATCTTGCATTGATCACCGCGAATGAGAATGGGATACGACTTTTGTACTCCAACGACCTGCAGTCCCCATGAGAAGTTCACGAGCTAAGCATTCCACTTTAGCTGGCTTGTTTTGCAAACACAAGACAACAATACATCTACAGTTGAAGCCTGTGCAAGCGGACTATCGGGGTTAAAAGGAAAAATGATGCGTGTGCGATTGATTCAGCATCTCCTGGCAAGAAACTGCGCACAAGCCAACTTTAAGAGTTATGTTACTCGCTGTAATAAATACATCCTTAGTACTTTCAATGATAAATCCATGTGTAAATCGGATATTTTTGTTTTAACCCTCCACCCACACAAGAAGAATGTCTGAAAAACAGTACCAAACTTGAACAATATAAGTTTCATGTTGGAAACCTGCAAAATAGTAAAATATATGTAATTACTTGTGTTAAATTATATATTCCTTATTCAAAAATAATGAACAAAATTTCTATACAAAATTTATATATATTATTTGCCCTGTAAGATTCATATAGGATTATTCATATAGGTATACATTTTCACTTCTAGCCTTTCTCGTTAGTATCCCTAGAATACTGAATGGGCTACTAAACTTAGGCATTAAGTTAGAGTTCAAACCTTCATATATAAGTGGATATTTTATGAACACTTACTGCATATGATTATGTTTTGTTTAGCGATTTTATTGTGATTCCTTTTCATTATAATTTGTAACTCTTCAAACTTCTTACAAAGTATATTATATCAACTTACACTTGTATCTATAATACTTTATATTTGATAAATTAGTGGTTGGCTTGAATATGTGGGAAAGTGTTCTAGCGGCCGTACCGTATAAGGCTACTTGCGGTATCATTTTTATAGATACATGATATGAATGATAAGAGTATTTAAAACCACGAGAACCACTATAATCCAGTTTGGATCCATACCCCCGAGTGTAACTTGAAGGACATCGACACTTTCTTATTTATCCGTTCTACCAAACCGATTGACTCTGGGTAATAAAATATGGCATTGATTTTCTTAATGCAAAGGAATTCACACAACGAGTTAAGGAAATTATTATTGATTTACACCACAAGACAACAACACATCTACAGTTGAAGCCTGTGCAAGCGGATTATCGGGGTTAAAAGGAAAAATGATGCGTGTGCGATTGATACAATGATTCAGCATCTCCTGGCAAGAAACTGCGCACAAGCCAACTTTAAGAGTTACGTTACTCGCTGTAATAAATACATCCTTAGTACTTTCAATGATAAATCCATGTGTATATTGGATATTTTTGTTTTAACACTCCACCCACACGAGAAGAATGTCTGAAAAACAGTACCAAACTTGAACAATATAGGTTTCATGTTGGAAACCTGCAAGATAGTAAAATATATGTAATTACTTATGTTAAATTAGATATACCATATACAAAAATAATGAAAAAAAATTCTATACAAAATTTATATATATTATTTGCCCTGTAAGATTCATATAGGATTATTCATATAGGTATACATTTTCACTTCTATCCTTTCTCGTTAGTATCCCTAGAATACTGAATGGGCTACTAAACTTAGGCATTAAGTTAGAGTTCAAACCTTCATATATAAGTGGATATTTTATGAACACCTACTGCATATGATTATGTTTTGTTTAGCGATTTTATTGTGATTCCTTTTCATTATAATTTGTAACTCTTCCAACTTCTTACCAAGTATATTATATCGACTTACACTTGTATCTATAATACTTTATATTTGATAAATTAGTGGTTGGCTTGAATATGTGGAAAAGTGTTCTAGCGGCCGTACTGTATAAGGCTACTTGCGGTATCATTTTTATAGATACATGATATGAATGATAAGAGTATTTAAAATCGCGAGAACCGCTATAATCCAGTTTGAATCCATACCCCTGAGTGTAACTTGTAGGACATTAACACTTTCTTATTTATCCGTTCTACCAAACCGATTGACTCTGGGTGATAAAATATGGTATTGATTTTCTTAATGCAAAGGAATTCACATAACGAGTTAAGGAAACTATTATTGATTTATACCACCCGAGTCAGAGATTATCATGTGTTGAATTCCCTGTTTACTGATGTAGCGCTCATAAATTTTACTAGCACACTCAATTGTGGTTTTTGTTTTTTAGTGCTATTAATTTTGTATAACGTGTCAAGGCAACTATTAACGCTAAGAGGTGTTTATTTCCTCTGTCCGACTCGTAAAACCCTGTTAATAAATCTATGTGTACTCTTTTCAAAGGGTTGATTTGGCACGGGATAGGCCCTTAAACTGACAGGTAGACCTTAGTGTGTCCCTTGTTTTCATGACAGATGTGACAATTACTTATGTGCTTTTTATAACTGTAAGCATTTTAGGCCAGTAAAATAGTGATTTGGCTTTCTGTGACATAATAGAGAACCCTGGATGACCATGTAATAGATTGGAATGCAACCAGTTTAGGACGATTGGTATAAAGAGATTGGTACTACTACCTGGTCGTTAGTCACCTGCTGTGTTCTTCGGGTTTTCCTCGTCACGGACCTACATATAATATTACCTTTGATTACATAATTCTGCTGCACATACTTTAGATATACCTTTGCTTTAGGATTTCCGTTCAAAGCATTTATTGTTTTGCTTAACTGCTGACCCTTACTTTACTCAGTTTCAAACAGTTCAGCGCTCCAACCCAGGTCTTCAATGTTCACGATCTCTTTGGTTAATGAATTATCTTGTTCAGATACGGTTTTAACAATAGGTTCAGATGTTTCTATATCTTCTAGTCCAACTAATGGTTCCTTACAGTATGGTGCGGGATTGCAGGATAATGCGTCAGCTATGATATTTGCTTTCCCAGGTAGATATCCTATATTAGTCCCAAAGACCTGAATGATCATATGCCACCGAGTTACTTTGGAACTGTGATTAAAGCCTTTGAAAAACTCGGTAAGGGGCTTATGGTCAGTAAGGACCTTAACAGGATAGCCGTGTATTATGGACTTAAAATGTACTAGTGAGTTAACAATACCTAGCCCTTTCTTGTCTATTACTGCATAATTTCTTTCAGAGGACTTTAGTTTACGTGAATAAAAAGCTATAGGAAAGAACTGTTTATCATATTGCTGAAATAGTACCTTTCTTACCCCTTGGTCTGAGGCGGCTGTAACATAAAAAAAATTCCTTATTAAAATCAGGGAATTTTTAGATAGGTGAATTGCATAATTCAACTTTAAAGATATCGAACTCCTGTTGATGGTTTTCAGACCATAATAAATCTACGCCCTTCTTCGTAAGATCTGTTAAAGGAGCTGCTATGATTGAAGAGTTACATATAAACTTACAATAGTAATACCCACTACAGCCCAAAAGTGCTGTACTCCCTTTTCATTAACAGGTACCGGAAAGTTATGAATAGCCGACACCTTACCATGGACCACCATAAGACCTTGACTAAACACGTAAAACCTAAATAGACATGTTCGGGATTAAAAAAACTCACATTTAGATATTGTTTATAAGCAATTGATCCTACAATACTAATAATTGGGCACATAGGTTTGTTTTCCTTATGAGTTTTGACTAGGCCATAAAAATAAGGTAATGAGGGACACTTTACAGTTAACTTACACAAAGGTTCTTTTTTATCTTAAAGAATTTGTTTGATATTGATATTAAAGTTTTTTATTACTTGGTCCAACATATTTTTTTTCGAGTTTTTTGTAAGTTATTTCATCTTCTAGTAAAGTATTCATGCGTGATATGTAGTCAGTTTTGTCCAGAACTACTAAACTATTAGATTTATCAGTCTTAGTAATGTGTAAGCTATTATCATTCTTCAATTCTTTTAAAATTTTTCTGTAGCGAGTTGAGAAGTTATTTGCATGATAGGCATGCGTAGCACTATATGTCATGCCCTTGATAATGTCTGAATGATTTTGTGGTAGGTCACAGTATTTTTCAAACTTATATAAAGATGTCGCTATTTATAAAGCTGAGGGTTTGTTACAAATGAAGAAAGACAAACCAAAGCCTAATGCACGCACTGCATTATCACTTATTTGTTTGCTTGATAAATTCTACATGTCTCTTCACAAAGTCCTATCGTTACATGCAAAAACAACCTTTGTACCTTTAAAATTTATTGCGTGGTTTTTCTCCCATGTATGTTTCGCAATTAGGAGAAAAACCACGCAATATATTCTAAATGTACAAAGGTTGTTTTTGCATGTAACGATAGGACTCTGAGACGGGTAATAGAAGGGGCGTTAATTTCATTAAACGAGACCTTTGCAGGAAATACTGG
>NC_061091.1:39309881-39322202 GCF_015104395.2 Macrobrachium nipponense
AATTAAACAGATGCTGAACAGGGAAGAGAGAGAGAGAGAGAGAGAGAGAGAGAGAGAGAGAGAGAGAAGACTTGTCCCTTTTCGAGAGAAAGAAGATATTTCTTTAGGTAAAGGAGATTATTTCGATCCTCTGTCACTTTACTTTATCAGTCTTATATACCACGCCAGATGAAACACGTCAGAAAACGAAGGTTTAACTTGCACTCATTTACTGTTATTTACTTAAAAAGCAATTTACTTTTTTTCTGAAGCTTCTATAAATCCAATTAAGTCAGAGATCAGGAGGAGACATGGAATGGTAATAAATATTCAAGTTCCGAAAATTTTCTACCTCCTCTGCTGATATATTTCTCAACCATTATAAAAAATATAAAGAACCTTTTAACGATTTAAAGGCTTCTTAATATTTATGGTAATCTAATCTACAAATGTTTATATTTTATAGTAATGTTCTGTAGTAATTAAGAGGGGGGCCTGATTTTGAGTATAATTGTATGTTGTATTTTGCTACAAAAAGATGGCTTTCCGGATTATCTAAAACTGAAATGCTTTGCAGAATAGGTGATTTAATTTGTCAGGAAAGTTCACAGGTCCTAAACGCACTTTCCTTTTGCACTGTCTCTGAATTTACATGCTTGATTAATTATCTTGAACATATAGCTGCAAGGATTTGTGAAATAAATGCCGTAATTAAACTGAAGAAGAAATCTGCTTTTGAAACCATTGAAACCAGACAGGCCATGTCAGATCACGAGTGAAAATGAGGAAAACATTTTCATTACCTAACGCGGGTGACGTAGAGATTAAAGGTTCCCAGCAAAAAGAACAAATAGGTGGAAAAGTTTATCCCTGAAATTAACCCGCTCATGTTTCTTTGGTTTCAAAATCCTTTCAGAATTTAATTTACTCCGTGAAATCTGCCCAACTCGCAAATGGAATGGCTGGAATAGAACTGAAATGAAAAACATGCACACTCATGCAAATGGAAAACGACTGCGGCAACGTAATTGCATTTCGGACAACAATAATAATGAACGTCAGCGTCCTTATTCTGTCGTGTTCTGACGAGGTTTTAATCAGTAACATAAGTTTTTTTTTTTCTTTTTTTCAGTGTCATGGGATGTGTATACCTGTAAAACAGAGACCATCACGTGAAAATTCCTGTACGGTAATGTTTATCTTCGCCTACTATTTTTACCTTTACCTTTTATCATCCATCAAATCATTCAGTATTGCTGTTTTCCTTCTTAAGCGTTATAATAATAATAATAATAATAATAAGAATAATAATAATAATAATAATAATAATAATAATAATAGTAATAATAATAATAATAATAAAAATAATAATAATAATAATAATAATAATAATAATATGCTGGAAGTAAACCCTCTTTTAAACATGTTTTATTAAAAGTAATTGCTGCCTCAGCTGCATTAATTTTATACAGGTTCTTCTGTATTTTTCTAATTATTGCTTTCTCATTGTTGCTTAAACTGGTGAGCAACGCACCGAAGGTTGACATATCTCAATTAGGTAGAACGATTGGATTTCATTGGTAAAAAATTCCAGTTGGGGTAGTCAAATTTTCGGGTATATCCCGTAGAGTTTATTACAGATAGAATTGATGTTAAATTCTATTTCTTCTCTATTCTTTCTATTCCTTTCCGGACGTTTCGTCTGAATAAACCTCAGACATCCTCTTGGGCGGAGGTAGGTGAAGGACTGAAGTGAGAAGGTGAGTCCAGCTGCTTCTATTGCGGTGGCGCAGCGGGGGGCGTCGTGCCGCTGCCTTTTCATTGGCTCGTGGGTGGGGAGCTTCTTTTTCATTGGCTGCCTGGCTGCGGGCTCAAGCCAGCTCCCGATCGCATGCTCAGCAGGCGCGCCGATCTTCTCAGTTGCATATCATCACGCCGGGCTTCGTTTTGATTGGGTATAGGCCGCGTGACGTCACTGCTGGTATTATTAATCGTATTAATGTCACTGCTGGTATTATCCATCGTATTAATGTCTGGGCTATCAAGAACCACGCCCTCACCGCCCACCGAGACACAATCTCCCGCGACTGTATCATCCGTAACACCAGGATAATTGACCCTCGACCCTCGCCGTCTGCGCCTCCTGGAGACGTTACTCATCCAGGAACAAAAGCCCTCCATGAACACGACACAGGAGGCCTTTTTGCTCCCGACCTGCACCCGAAGAAACACTCCAATAACGGCAAACATCACCATATCGCCGCCCGAAAACGCCCCAATCCAAGACGACATTAATACGATGGATAATACCAGCAGTGACATTAATACGATTAATAATACCAGCAGTGACGTCACGCGGCCTTTACCCAATCAAAACGAAGCCCGGCGTGATGATATGCAGCTGAGAAGATCGGCGCGCCTGCTGAGCATGCGATCGGGAGCTGGCTTGAGCCCGCAGTCAGGCAGCCAATGAAAAAGAAGCTCCCCACCCACGAGCCAATGAAAAGGCAGCGGCACGACGCCCCCCGCTGCGCCACCGCAATAGAAGCAGCTGGACTCACCTTCTCACTTCAGTCCTTCACCTACCTCCTCCCAAGAGGATGTCTGAGGTTTATTCAGACGAAACGTCCGGAAAGGAATAGAAAGAATAGAGAAGAAATAGAATTTAACATCAATTCTATCTGTAATAAACTCTACGGGATATACACGAAAATTTGACTACCACAACTGGAATTTTTTACCAATAATAATAATAATAATAATAATAATAATAATGAAAAGCCCTCCACTAGAGCCTGCGCAAGAAACTCCAGGTACCTTGCAGTAATAAGTGGTACGAGCACCAACCTGAAGGCGTGATAGCAAATGATCAGGCAAAAATCGTCTGGGACTATGGTATCAGAACAGATAGGGTGATACGTGCAAATAGACCAGACGTGACGTTGATTGACAAAATCAAGAAGAAAGTATCACTCACTGATGTCACAATACCATGGGACACAAGAGTTGAAGAGACAGAAAGGGAAAAAAATGGATAAGTATCAAGACCTGAAAATAGAAATAAGAAGGATATGGGATATGTCAGTGGAAATTGTACACATAATCACAGGAACACTAGGCATGATCCCAAGATCCCTGAAAAGGAATCTGGAAAAACTAAAGGCTGAAGTAGCTCCAAGACACATGCAGAAGAGTGTGATCCTAGAAACGGCGCACATAGTAGAAAAAGTGATGGAGTTTTAAGCATGCAGGATGCAACCAGGAACCCCACACTATAAATATTACCCAGTCGAATTGGAGGACTCTGATAAAAAAAAAGAAAATGAAATAAAATGATAATAATAATAATAATAAAAATAATAATAATAATAATAATAATAAAATAATAATAATAATAATAATAATAATAATAATAATAATAATAATAATAATAATAATCATGTTCTTTAATGTCCACAAAACTATATAAAAGCTTTCGAACCCTTCCTTGGGTTCATCTTCGACTGAAGGTGAACCTATAATAATAATAATAATAATAATAATAATAATAATAATAATAATAATAATAATAATAATAATAATATAGCCAGTAACTACAGGCCTATCACCTGCCTACCAATAATGTGGAAGTTACTAACAGGTATCATCAGTGAAAGGCTATACAACTACCTAGAGGAGACAAACACCATCCCCTACCAACAGAAAGGCTGCAGAAGGAATGTAGGGGCACAAAAAGACCAGCTCCTGATAGACAAATGGTAATGAAGAACAGTAGGAGAAGGAAAACCAACCTAAGCATGGCATGGATAGACTATAAGAAAGCCTTCGACATGATACCACACACATGGCTAATAGAATGCCTGAAATATATGGGGCAGAGGAAAATACCATCAGCTTCCTCAAAAATACAATGCGCAAAACTGAATACAAATACTTGACAAGCTCTGGAATAAGACTAGCAGAGGTTAATCTAGGAGAGGGATCTTCCAGGGCGACTCACTGTCCCCACTACTCTTCGTAGTAGCCATGATTCCCATGACAAAAGTACTACAGAAGATGGATGCCGGGTACCAACTCAAGAAAAGAGGCAACAAAATCAACCATCTGATGTTCATGGACGACATCAAGCTGTATGGTAAGAGCATCAAGGAAATAGATACCCTAATCCAGACTGTAAGGATTGTATCTGGGGACATCAGGATGGAGTTTGGAATAGAAAAATGCGCCTTAGTCAACATACAAAAAGGCAAAGTAACGAGAACTGAAGGGATAAAGCTACCAGATGGGAGCAACATCAAACACATAGATGAGACAGGATACAAATACCTGGGAATAATGGTAAGGAGGAGATATAAAACACCAAGAGATGAAGGACACGATCAGTAAAGAATATATGCAGAGACTCAAGGCTATACTCAAGTCAAAACTCAACGCCGGAAATATGATAAAAGCCATAAACACATGGCAGTGCCATAATCAGATACAGCGCAGGAATAGTGAATGGACGAAGGCAGAACTCCGCAGCATAGATCAGAAAACCAGGAAACAAATGACAATACACAAAGCACTACACCCAAGAGCAAATACGGACAGACTATACATAACACGAAAGGAAGGATGGGAGAGGACTACTAAGTATAGAGGACTGCGTCAACATTGAAAACAGAGCACTGGGGCAATATCTGAAAACCAGTGAGACGAGTGGCTAAAGAGTGCATGGGAAGAAGGACTAATAAAAGTAGACGAAGACCCAGAAAAATACAGAGACAGGAGAAAGACAGAAAGAACAGAGGACTGGCACAACCAAACCAAGCACGGACAATACATGAGACAAACTAAAGAACTAGCCAGCGATGACAATTGGCAATGGCTACAGAGGGGAGAGCTAAAGAAGGAAACTGAAGGAATGATAACACGGCACAAGATCAGGCCCTAAGAACCAGATATATTCAAAGTACGATAGACGGAAATAACATCTCTCCATATGTAGGAAGTGCAATACGAAAAATGAAACCATAAACCACATAGCAAGTGAATGCCCGGCACTTGCACAGAACCAGTACAAAAAGAGGCATGATTCAGTGGCAAAAGCCCTCCACTGGAGCCTGTGCAAGAAACATCAGCTACCTTGCAGTAATAGTGGTACGAGCACCAACCCTGAGGGAGTGATAGAAAACGATCAGGCAAAGATCCTCTGGGACTATGGTATCAGAACGGATAGGGTGATACGTTGCAAATAGACCAGACGTGACGTTGATTGACAAAGTCAGAAGAAAGTATCACTCATTGATGTCGCAATACATGGGACACCAGAGTTGAAGAGAGAGAGAGGAAAAAAAGGATAAGTATCAAGATCTGAAAATAGAAATAAGAAGGATATGGATATGCCAGTGGAAATCGTACCCATAATCATAGGAGCACTAGGCACGATCCCAAGATCCCCGAAAAGGAATCTAGAAAAGCTAGAGGCTGAAGTAGCTCCAGGTCTCATGCAGAGAGTGTGATCCTAGAAACGGCACACATAGTAAGAAAAGTGATGGACTCCTAAGGAGGCAGGATGCAACCCGGAACCCCACACTATAAATACCACCCAGTCGAATTGGAGGACTGTGATAGAGCAAAAAAAAAAAAAAAAAAAAAAAAAAAAAAATAATAATAATAATAATAATAATAATAATAATAATAATATAATGAACCAAACAAAAACATCTTTCAGTTTTCTTCTGAAGATTGAAAAAGAAACCCACAAAATCACTTTGTAACTTGTTTACTTCTAAGTATTTACATTTAGTTTTACTCCACACTCAAGTACTTTCAGGCCCTTCTGTGGCCCATTCTCAAGAGATGTTTGGGATGTTAGCCTGGGTCAAGACCCAGCAGTCTTCTGGAACTTCTTCTCGTTGAGCTGTCATTTATGTGATGGCTGTTCTGGTTTTCTTGATAGTTGCCAATCCCCTCTTGTCGCTCTGTCTAATCCTGAGCTGATGGTCCAATTGGGATTCACCCTTGTGGTAAGGGTGTGGTCACCAAAAGTCTGTTGGGCAGGAAACCTAATCTCCAGGTCAGCAGGTGTCAATCTTAGCTTCTTTTAATATCAAAGCTCGGCTTTTGGGATCTTCTGAGGTAAAACATTTGTTTCCTTCAATTACTTTAATCTCTCTGATAAATGCACCTTCTACTACCCTCCTGTGACTAATTTTGTTGCTTTTGTATATAAGCCTACTGTTTTTTAAATCCATCCTATGGTCATTTTCCCAACAATGTCTAGCTATAGCCTCGCCCCTGAGAGTTTGAGCTGTACTGCCCTTCTATGTTCTTGGACTCAAGTCCTTATTCCCCTACCTGATTCCTCCACATATCTGTCTCCACAATTATTGCAATTGATTATGTATACCCCCGCTACATCATCTGCATTACTGTCTTCTCCTTCCAATTTATTTTTACATACTTTGTTTTTTACGGTATTATCAAAGGTATATACAAATTTATATTGACTTTCTTTCATTTTTGAAGTGATTTGTTTCATTTTAGGCATAAAAGGGAGGGCAACTATTTTCTTATTTTCTTTATTCCATGTACTCTCTACATTCGCTCTGTAAAAAAAATTTTCTAGCTTTGTTGAGTGCCCTTTTTCGGAACCATTCCGGGTATGCTAATGCATCGAAGCTTTTATTGATGTAATTTATTTCTTGCTCTATCTTGCAAGGGTCATACGTTCTCATTGCCCTAAGAAATAAACCTGTTAGAACCCCTATTTTTATATCATAACTATGAAAAGAGAAGAAATGAATATATGAGTTTGTATGTGTGGGCTTTCTATATGTGCTGAATTCATATCCTGTTTCTTTTCTTTCTATGAGTATGTCTATTATTACTTTTCTCTAAAGTGAACTGGATATTGTTATCAAACTTATTGAGTTCATCTAGAAAAGTTTCTATTTTATTTTCATCCCCTTGCAGAATAGCAAGATATGTGGATGATATTTTTGCTATTCTGCTAACATCCCAAACATCTCTTGAGAATGGGCCACAGAAGGGTCTGAAAGTACTCGAGTGTGGAGTAAAACAAAATGTAAATACTTAGAAGTAAACAAGTTACAAAGTGATTTTGTGGGTTTCTTTTTCAATAATAATAATAATATGCTGGAAGTAAACCCTCTTTTAAACATGTTTTATTAAAAGTGATTGCTGCCTTAGCTGCATTAATTTTATAAAGGTTCTTCTCTATTTTTCTAATAATTAGAAAAATAGAGACGAACCTTTATGAAATTAATGCAGCTGAGGCAGCAATCACTTATAATAATTATAATAATAATAATACACCCACGAATAGCAAAACAACTCCAGCATTGTATCTCAAATCACCATGCACCCAAATGGATGACCACAGGAAGAATATCCTTAGTACAAAAAGACAAGAGTAAGGGAAATATAGCCAGTAACTACAGGCCTATCACCTGCCTACCAATAATGTGGAAGTTACTAACAGGTAACATCAGTGAAAGGCTATACAATTACGTAGAGGAGACAAACACCATCCCCCACCAACAGAAAGGCTACAGAAGGAAGTGTAGGGGCACAAAAGACCAGCTCCTCATTGATAAAATGGTGATGAAGAACAGTTGGAGAAGGAAAACCAACCTAAGCATGGCATGGATAGACTATAAGAAAGCCTTCGACATGATACCACACGCATGGCTAATAGAATGCCTGAAAATATATGGGGCAGAGAAAAACACCATCAGCTTCCTCAAAAATACAATGCGCAACTGGAATACAATACTTATAAGCTCTGGAATAAGACTAGCAGAGGTTAATATCAGGAGAGGGATCTTCCAGGGCAGCTCACTGTCCCCACTACTCTTCGTAGTAGCCATGATTCCCATGACAAAAGTACTACAGAAGATGGATGCCGGGTACCAGCTCAAGAAAAGAGGCAACAGAATCAACCATCTGATGTTCATGGACGGCATCAAGCTGTATGGTAAGAGCGTCAAGGAAATAGGTACCCTAAACCAGACTGTAAGGATTGTATCTGGGGACATCAGGATGGAGTTTGGAATAGAAAATGCGCCTTAGTCAACATACAAAAAGGCAAAGTAACGAGAACTGAAGGGATAAAGCTACCAGATGGGAGCAACATCAAACACATAGATGAGACAGGATACAAATACCTGGGAATAATGGAAGGAGGGGATATAAAACACCAAGAGATGAAGGACACGATCAGGAAAGGCGATACTCAAGTCAAAACTCAATGCCGGAAATATGATAAAAGCCATAAACACATGGGCAGTGCCAGTAATCAGATACAGCGCAGGAATAGTGGAATGGACGAAGGCAGAACTCCGCAGCATAGATCAGAAAACCAGGAATCATATTCCTTGAAAATGAGAATTCATTCACAAGTCAGTTACTAAATACAAGAAGCATATAACAGTTAGACAAAACAAGTCAAACTGTGACAATCCGTATAAAACGGTATAACTACCATTAAAATCAATAAAAATGTTGTCAAGAAACATACTCAAATAAACTCCAATCTCATCTGTACCATTACCACTTATCCAACAACAATTGACTGACCAAAGATGATGGGGAGTAAGTATCTTGAGTACTCTGAGCCAACATCTGCAACAGGATGGTAATAATCATAGATATAAAAGCCTAGATGCCGCATCGGCCGGCCGGACATACGTCATCAAGTCCGCCATCTTGGCGCGGTAATTCAAACAATGCAGCAGGCTGCAGTATATGATGTTTTTTCGCCACTATTCGCTTAATATTGCACGGATTTTCTTGTCTGATGGCTCGTTACAAAGCTTACATAATTCCCTATAAGGATCTAATAAAATAAAGTTGTTCCTTATTGTTTGAAAGTTAACTTGCAATGACTTTGTTTTAGCAGGTAGGGGGAAGGGTGTCTAGTTGTACATAAATGTTAATATTTACCCATAACTATTGCTGTAAACAATCATTTGAAATGCTGTGATAAGACAGATTACTAAAGTAGGCCTACAGCTATGGATCTGTGCAACTTAAGTAAAATCTTTCTTTCGAAGTGCTCTGTAAAAAAATCGCCCAATATAATTTTTGGCACAGGCCTACAATTTTAAGTCATAAAACTGTAGGGTTGAGCCTAAAATAAACTACAGTAGGCCCTAGAATAACTAGGATTTCTGTGTTATCTAGCCTTTGCATCTCTGCCTGCTGCTTTGAGCCTGGGGGGTGGGGGGGAGGGGGGGGGCGGTTCTTCCAATTTTTTGAATGGGGTGCTCCTCAGTGAATTCTGACCTCTAGACCTGGCTTTGGAAAATTTAGGGGGTATCAAGAGACCTCGTCTAGTGGCAAAAGTGACCTATCTCTAGACCTAATTTTATATGGTGAAATAATTATATAGAACTTAAATTTTTCACAAAACTACCTTTAATTTGCTCAGACTAGGATATATCATTATGGCAAGCATTAACAGTTCAATATAGCTCATCTCTAGACCTGTGTTGTCAAGGACCCAAATTATTATACCTTATTTGGGATAAGGGCCTGGGCCATCTCTATACTTCTACCCTTCCAGAAGGGGACCATCTATAGACCAAAAAATTGCCCAAATGAGCCAATCCTGACAAGCAAACCCTTGTATACCCGGTCATCGTAACAACCCCCCCCCCCCCCCCCTCCCCCCCCGCCACCTAGCCTTTCAGCCTACGGTCCACACAATCATAAGGCCAGGGTCCTAAGTTTTTTTTTTCCTCAGCTAACTGTTAATTGGTTTGGTCACACATGTATAAATTTAAAGCTATGGGTGGCCTTATGGGTCATTAAGCCTATACTTTGAAGTAACAACTCTCAAAATATATTGCACAATGATTTATTTTCATGATATTTGTTCTTACATTGAATGTATATATAGCATTTATTGTACATCTGTGCATTTATTTATAAATATTCCCAGCAGTTTAAACAAGTTTTTTTTTCATTGCTGTTTCCAACAGTTTAATGATACTACATTGTAATGATAATCTATATGCATTGATATGAAATTAGCACGCTATATCAAAACATCAACAAAAACTCATTATGTGCCTTGCTTGGCCATTTAGTTCTTATTACAAGGACCAGATTAACACTTTAATATTACATAGCTATAATGCAGTGAAAGAAATCTAGAAACATCAAATTAGTGTCCAACATACATGATTTACCCTATTGACCTAATGGCCCTTAAACAATATTGTTTTAACCATTTTTTTTCGTAGGCTGTCTTATCAAAGCATTTCAAATTATTGTTTACAGCAATAGTTATGGGTAAATATTAACATTTGTGTACAACTAGGCCCCCTTCCCCCTACCTGCTAAAACAAAGTCATTGCAAGTTAACTTTCAAACAATAAGGAACAACTTTATTTTATTAGATCCTTATAGGGAATTATGTAAGCTTTGTAACGAGCCATCAGACAAGAAAATCCGTGCAATATTAAGCGAATAGTGGCGAAAAAACATCATATACTGCAGCCTGCTGCATTGTTTGAATTACCGCGCCAAGATGGGGGGCCTGATGACGTGCGCCAGCCTATTCAGCTAGCGGCCGATGCGGCATCTAGGCTTTTATATCTGTGGTAATGATAAGGTATTAGTCCAGATGGTGCAGAGATCTTAAGTACATTCAGGTGAGAAAATGCCAATCCTATTCTCAAACCATATGAATGAGTTATTTCTTTCATTTCTTTACGATAATAATAAAATGGGGTCCTTCGGACTTTGTGAAACCTTTTACTGTAAAAGGTATGCTATAACAAGCTGTAAAATTATATGAATGTTCAAATTGTGATTTGATGACCAAACCACGTCCATTATTGAAGACAAATTGATGAATTGTTGGGTGAATTGACCTCCAACAAGACTAATTTCTTATGGAAACGTCTACATACGGTGTTGGCAGCCTTGACTGGGTGAAAGGCTAATTTGTGTTTGGTTGCATATGAAGAATATAACCTGTTTAACATACCTTTATCAGCCATTTCTAAAATTCCATTAGCTGAGCCATTTTCCTTAGTGAAGACAAATTTAGAATTCGATGCTTATATTATCATTTGGTGAAATCTACCAAAAATTATTAAAATTAACCATGGCTGAAACAGCGGTTGCTTTTGCAATAAAAATAAAGTTATGGCTAAAGCAAATCAATGCAATACTTATCTAAAACATAGTATAATGAAATGAAAATGTATAATTTACCCAGTTATGTTGTAATTGGGAATATTTTTTTCATTTTAATTATTCAAGTAAATAAATAAAAATTATGTTATTAAAAAAAATTTAGAATTGTAAAGCCAAAATATTCATTGCATATTTATGAAACAGATGCAGTACCTTATATTAAAGAAAACACCCTAATTATCTCCAACACTGGAAAGGTAATACATAAACTCCCCTCTCCCTAAAAATTTATGTAGCCTATTTTCTTTTCCTGGAAAGGGATAAGTATCTACTTGAAAAAAATTTTTACTTCTTTTTTATTTATGTCGAATTAAATTAATGCAATACTTTGGATATATTTATACGTAAGCTTAATATCAAATTTTCGATCAAGAAAATGCTTATCAAGTTTTTAGCAAGTCATCATGGATATTAAAGAATGAAGGAATAAATCTTCGGATTATTTTTGTTACCAAAAAGTGAATCTCGATTCTAAGGTAAAATATTATTGCAGAATTTCCATTGTAATGTTGATCATAAGTCAATAATAGAATTCGTCCTTTTTTTCAACGGCCTATACATACATTAGATTTCTATGAATGATAAAATCCAATGACAGTGAAACTTGTGCATAAAACTAGATCGAACCTTGAGATTAGTTGTAATTCTGAATGTAGAAGCTGTTGATTCTCTTAGGATATGCAGGTTTAGCGAGAACCTTTTGTATTCATTTTTTAAAAGTCTTCTATCCATCAGAAAAAAGAATAGCTTACTAATTCACTTGATTAAGTGACGATGGAATAGATTTGAATGAAATGATATACATATAGAGTCTATATATAGATATATATATATATATATATATTATATATATATATATATATATAGTATATATACATATATATAGTATATATATATATAGTATATATATATATATATATATATATATATATATATATATATAATAAAACACAATAACAGTAAATCTTGGGCATAATGCTAGATCGAACCTTGAGATTAGTTGTAATCCTGAATGTGGAAGCTGTTGATTCTCTCAGGATGTGCAGGTTTAGCGGGAACCTTTTGTATTTATTTTTTAAAAGTCTTCTATAAAACTAAAATGGGAATAAACGTACCAATTCAATT
>NC_061091.1:39322702-39327702 GCF_015104395.2 Macrobrachium nipponense
TAAATTATAAATTGGGTGCGAAATTTGAAGGTCCTTTTAGAGTGATTGAAGAAAAAATAAAACAGGAAACAGATTTGTAGTCTTAGATGAAAAAATAGGTCGGTCAAAATTAACTCATATATGTAAACTGAAAAAGGTTGGTAGTAGTAGCTAATGAGATAACTTCGAGCAGTTGCTTTTTTTTTTTTTTTTTTTTTTAGGTTTTTGAAAATAGATGACAAAATGTGAATAATCAGTTTAATGTAAAATATTTTTCCTTTCATTCTTCTACTATTCTTCTTATTAACTGTAAACTGCGGCGATTTGGCGTAAAAACCAGAAGTAATTATTTCATGATGAAAAATGAGGTGAACATTTGGGAAATTATCGTTAAGTTGAGAAATATTATAAGAGGACCGTGGTGGTGGTAATTTGGTGATTCCTGGTAGTATTGGTTTATTGGAGCTGAGTTTTTGTGGCTATTTTGCTGGTGAATTTTTTTGTGGTTATGATTTTTGATGGTTTATATCCCCACTAAGTGATTATTGGGGTTCTATATACACATGGCAGTATCATAAATGAGTTACTTTGAGGTACATCGGTGGTCAAATGGCTTAGGATTTAGCCTGTGGGGGATATTTTATAATTGATGGTTTTTTTAATAGACTTTTTCGAAGACAATTTTTTGGGTACTCTTGTGTTGACAACGAGGATATCCTGAGGATAATTTTTGAGGAATGTGGTTCTATATTATCAGTAAAAAGTTATTGAGGATTCCCATGGCGGATTTAATAAATGATTTTTGGGTTATTTGAAGGAATGATGATTTTCGAGTTTATGAGTCTGACTAGACAAGTCCATTGTGCGATTTGAGCACATGTTGTATACGCAGGTGGCATAGTGCTGATAATGCTGTGATGAGACCGATTGTTGATATTTTCTTTTAGGGTTGATTACTCACAGGTTTGCACTGTTTTCAGGAATGTTGATGATGACATTCCATGGGGAAAAATTAAAGGGGTCAATTCGGGTTGCTACTGATATGTTGTGGCAGCAATTTGTGTGACGATACATACTATATTTTACATGGAAGAGTGCTGAATTATTTGTTTTTTCTCCATATACATTTTTGTAATGGGAAAAGTAGGATTATTATTTTTTTTTTATCACAAGAGAAACTGGAATTGGGGATTAAGTGGTTTCCTTATGGTAACTTTATATAGGATTTCTATCATAGAAAGGAGGTAGAATTTATCTTAGGATACATAAGATAGAAGGGATAGTCAATACTATGTGTGATGCAGGTTAGCTGTATAAACATCACAGGGATTTTGCTGTATAGACATTATGGGGTTTTTGGTAGTATATTGTCTGATACGGGATTAATAATGAGTAGATAGTTAGTGATAATAATTCTCCTAATAAGTTTAATAGGAGTCAGTAGATAAAGATCATATTTAATTTAAGTGAAGAATTTTAGTCATTAATAATTGGCTATATGATTGGGTGTATTAGTTTATGACAGATTCGTGTGTTATAGCAAAACTTTATTTGTTTTAAGGTCATGTAGACTAGTCAAAAAGTCAGTTGGAACCTATTAATGATGAAACATGGACACAAGTTGACTTTAGAGAATTCCCAACTTCATGCAAGGGTGACAACAAAAACAACTTAGGATCTACAATGCCTGAGGTTCAGATCTTCACACGGGCGACAATGTTACGAGTCGCCTTTGCATGGACGAGATGTCGTTGATGGATCGTTTCAGGATACATTCTGGGACCAATTAGGGTCTACAATACTTCTACGAGGCGGGTTCAAGACATACCTGCATGAGAGTCTCGGGATATTTCAAGTTGGCAACAAGGTGGTGGTTACGATTCCTTCTTCGGAGGACGTTGAATCCACGGTTCAGCAACGAAGGTGTTAGGATACACCTACAGGGATCGCAGACACTTAATAATGGTGCATGCAGAGTTGTTTCGAGAGGGTTCATGTGCTCAGCCAGGATCTACAATTATTCGTCAAAGGTGTTCGTGAATCACTTACATGGGACCACAAGGCGGTTAAAGTTCCGCCTACACAGGAGACAGTTACGTTTCCACCGCTAGAGGAGAGTGATGGGGATGAATTCTTCTACAGTGAATGCTGCACAGTTCCAGTTATTGCTGTTATGTAGATATAATGATGGTTGAAATATGTGTTGTAGGAGCCATCCTGTAAACATCATGAACTAGCATATACTAGTAGCCAATATGGTGTGTGACAGGGGTGCATAAAAGACAGAGGTGGTCGAGTCATCTTAAAGGCACTAGTAACAGTCTATAATATTAAATAGTGAAGTTGATAGCATTAGCTCTTGCCGGTTAGAGACAGATGAAAAACACTGGATTCATCAAAGATGCTGAAATGAAAAAAACAAACAGGAAAGCTTACTAGCGCACAATTGGGGTCAGTGATGCATCCCGAAGATCACGAGTTTCATGTATGTAGAGTGCATGTATCTTTTGCGCCAATTGGTGAGTGTGTGTTCATAATGAACAGAAAATGACATATAATCTAGGGGAAAAGTTGCAAAGGGGGACACACTGAATTTGATTAATAGAGTGTGTAACACGCCACAGAGGAGGTTGTACAAGAGGTGTTGAAGATCCGTCGGACTAAGTACCGTAGAGGAGAAACTTTGAAAAATTAACATTTGAAGTGACAATTACTTGAGTTCTAGAGAAAGGGAAGTGAGGTGTGGCACACATTCCTTTTTGACGAACTCTAATGTTTTATGGTGTCACAATTATGGTCTCTTTATTTCAGCTGGATTCAAAGTCACCTTATGGGTTTTCTATAGACTAATTTTGACTATTAATAAACTATGAATGTTTGGACACTTAGGGGAAAAGGAGGCACTTACTTAAATATGATTTTGAGAGGAATATGATAAAAAGTATATTTTTGTACAACTGAAGCTGATTTTCAGCCAACTCCAGAGATGGTATTCAACAGGAAAAAGGCAGTCTACATTACCATTTAGATATTTTGTTTTCATTTATTTAAGCAAGTGATGTGTATATATATATATATATATACACACACACACACACACACACACACACACACACATATATATATATATATATATATATATATATATATATATATATATATATATATATACAAGTATAAAAGGCCTATTAAAGCACTGTTTTATAAATAAGGGCTATAATTCGGTGGACTCACTTCCACCCTTATCAAGAAGTCAATGACAGAAGGAGTTTCATTAATGAAATAAATAGCAGGAGATATGCCCTTAAGTGATGCCTGGAGAAGTCGCTGAGCCATCTTGGGTTCTGCTAATTGTCTTAATCCAATTCATCGTTGCCTTGAGGAAAATTTTTTCTATCTGATCCGAGTCCCATGATCTGGTCGAAAGTTTGATCTTAATATCTTGTTTTATTAGTGAAGATTCCAACCTTTGACTTTTGTATCGACAGCTGCTCTTGTATAAAATTCAGGTTGAGTCCCAATTCATGGTATGGTTCTCGTTATTTATATGATGGAAAATTGCTGAACTATGTTGTCCATATCTAACTGATCGTTTATGTTGTATTAATCTTTCCATGTGAGATTAACCAGTGAAACCGAAATATGACTTATCACTGTCCCAATAAGGTATTTCATAAACTCCAATGTTTTTTGGAAACTGTTTCTGCTGAACGTTAATTAATGATTTCCCTATTCTGATAAGTGGAGATATCTCGTAAATTATCCTCGTTAGTAATTATGGTTTTGTTTGTGTATTTTTCCTTTTCTATGTTTTCTGTAGATTTGTAAAAGATGCTCTTTGATTTATTTATGATTTTTCTATTGTGTGCTCGGGGTAATTTAACAAGATAAGTTGATTTCTGACTGTTTCAAGTTCTTTATTAAGGAAATCTGGGGAGCAAATTCTCAGGGTTCTTAGAAATAAGTTAATTGCTATGTCGTGTTTCACTCGGATCAGATAGATAGATAACATCATCCTAAAGGCAATGATGAAGGGGATTAAGACAATTAACAGAACCCAAGATGGCTCAGCGACGTCCCCTGACATCACCTGAGGGCATATCTTCTGCTATATATTTCACTAATGAAACTCCTTCTGTCATTTACTGCTTGATAAGGGTAGAATTAAGTCCCCCCGAAACATAGTATAATATATATATATATATATATATATATATATATATATATATATATATATATTATATATATATATATATATTTATATATATATATATATACACATATATTATATATATTATATATATTAATATATTATATATAACACATGTATATATATATATATATATATATATATATATATGTATATATATATATACTGTATATATATTATATATGTATATATATATATTATATATATATATATATATATTATATAATATATATATAAAGGTTTTTTGCCACTGAGGAAAATATGAAAGGCGAGAGAGCCCAGAACTTTCGATCTAGTACGACCCTTTACTTAGTCACAACTGATCGTACAAATCAAAAACATAGTAAAAGTAGGCCTAATATCCAAACTGACACTACAAGATTAGCAATAAGATTACTGATTTTTGGAGGAGCACACACGTTGTCAACACATGATTCATCCAGAAAATAGTATATTTAAGAAGAAGAAAAAAAAAAAAAACAAGGAGGCCTATCCGACTTAGTACCATGATATTTACAAAAATGTTCCATAAAATGAGTGAAAAGACGAAAATAGGATATAAATATAGCGAGCAAGAGAGAGAGAGAGAGAGAGAGAGAGAGAGAGAGAGAGAGAATAACAATATAAATGTGGGACTAATAATGTATACAGTTAGAACAGCCCAGACTTCAAATGCACTGTTTATCCATCTGAACGAAAAATCTCATTGTATAAATTGGGGCGATACTTCTGTAATAGCTAGGTCTAATAATTATGTTTCAAGAAATTTACTGGAATCAGCAAATATACAAATCACTAATAAAAACAACCT
>NC_061091.1:39332702-39335202 GCF_015104395.2 Macrobrachium nipponense
GACAGAGTATCGACGTATTGAGAGATTGAGCACAAAAGGTGAAGAGTGCAGTAAATGCGCTATTTATCACAATAAATAATAATTGGAAAATAAAAAAAAAACCTTTGCACTATAATCAGTTAATTTATATGGAGCGTATTCAAAGGAGTAAAATCAATGCAAAGAATGGTCCGGCCCTTTTTATATTCTCCGTCTTTAAGAAATGGTATGACCATATACAATGAGTACCACATCACAAGTTTATCTTCGATCATTTTTCCTAATCTGTAAAATTTTGCATCACCCGGTTACCTATTTCATTTGGTAAATCCAGAGAAGAAGAGAACCAGATAAACTGAACATGTGGGAACCTATTGCATCGCGGGAGAAGAGTCACGAGTGCTCTCAGAATAATCTCTCATTTATGGATGAAAAGCCCTACATACTACTGGGAAAGTAGGTAAGAACTTTACCCGTTCTTTTTTAAACTTAGTAAGTTATGAAAAGGTTATTTCCACTACTTAGGTCGCCAGCGTTGAAAGTATTCCGAAATAAGAGGATGGATTTAATCCGCTTAGATGATTAGACGAGATGATGGAGGGAAATTACGGAGGAGGCTAGACGAAAGCTTTTCTCTGACGTTTACGGGTGAGACATATATTTGGGCTTCATATTATCAAGCTTTTTACTGATTATTGTGCAAAACATATTGCGTGGCTTTAAAAAGAAAGCAGGATAAGAAAACAACAATTAAATGAATGGATATAGTAAGAGGAATCAACTCAGTCTGTATAGTGAAAACTAGCGACTCGTTGGGTATGGTAAAACCAGGCAGATCATACTGTATGGTTATAGGAGGGAAAAGACTAAGGAAAAATGATAAGATCCCAGGATGTGCTGAACATATGAGAAAGCTCCTTCAGAAACTAGAGGAGAAAGCAATTCACGTCATTCTTTCTCATTCATAAGGTATCTGTGTATATCAAGAGGAATAGAAAATAACTATGAATAAAAAATATGGAAATCATAAAAAGTAGATGAAAAATTTAATGCTTTTGAAGTTGTAAAATCTATCAAATCAGAGATGAACTGTTCCCAGATTGCTTGAAAGTCTTTTCATGAAGTTTGACACTAGTGCAATATTGGGATTGAGGGATATATCGCTATAGGAAAGGGAAATTGCATTCCGGATATCAACTGAAATAGAAGTAAAGTGGATACTCGTGCTACAATAGTATTGCAATGCGTTTTCTTTATATGCATCCAAAATTCTACGAGAACGTATTTTTTCTAATCGGTCCGACATTTCTCAACGACTCAAATTAGGCCAAAATAAGTTACAAAATATATTATCTCTTGATTCCGAAAACAAAAGACGAAATGGAGACATTATTAATTTCAATCGATCTTTAACTCTGGCAATTATAGGACTTGAGTAACATTGACTCTTATTAAAACTATTTTCAGTTTTCTTCTAAAGATTGAAAAGGAAACCCACAAAATTACTGTGAATCACGTTTACTTATAAGTATTTACACTTTATTTTACTCAACACTCGACTATTTTCAGACCTTATATGTGACCCTTTTTCAAGACATGTGTAGGTTGTCAGTCTGGGTCAATTCCCAACAGTCGTCTGGAGCTTCTTGTTGAGCCATCATTTATATGATGGATGTTCTGGTTTTCCTTGAGAGTTGCTAATCCCTTCTTGTCGCTCTGAATCCAAGAACACAGAAGGGCAGTACAGCTTAACTCTCAGGGGAGTGCTATTGCTATGCATTGTTGGGAAAAGGAGCATAGGATGGATTTTAAAAACAGTAGGCTTATATACAAAAGCAATAAAATCAGTCATAGGAGGGTAGTAGAAGGAGCACTTATCAGAGACATTCAAGTAATAGAAGGAAACAAAGGTTTTACCTCAGAAGATCCCATAAGCCTAGCTTTGATATTAAAAAAAACCTAAGATTGACCCTACTGACCTGGAGATTAGGATTTCTGCCCAATAGACTGTTGGTGACCACTCACTTACCAAAATGGTTAATCCCATTGACCATTAGCTCAGGATATCAAAGCGACAAAAGGGGATTAGCAACATATAAATGATGGCTCAACAACAAGAAGTTCCAGAAGACTGCAGGCCTTGACCCAGGCTGACAACTTTACACATCTCTTGAAAAAGGGCCACAGATAGGGCCTGAAAGCACTCGAGTGTGTAGTAAAATAAAATGTAAATACTTATAAGTAAACACGTTATACACAGTAATTTGGTGGGTTTCTTTTTCAATTGACTCTTATTCTAAGACGGCTGAAAAAATTTTTGCTCTTTGGACCATTTTCTAAATTGCATACGGTAGTGAAGACCTTTAATCTATGGTCCATTTCAAGCTTCCACACTCTACCCAGCAAGAGTACCAAAAACATCATAGTTTTGCTGACACCATAAAAAAGAAAAAAAATCATTTCAAATATTACAAAATATATTCATCTATGTCAACTAACTACACCAAGAGGGACACGCGAA
>NC_061091.1:39340202-39342702 GCF_015104395.2 Macrobrachium nipponense
ATTAATCACCTATTCGGGATAAAAACTATGATAAACTCGTAATTCAGCAATTATATGCCTCCAAAAATAACACACTTATGAACATAAAAAGGACCGCAATGAAGTAATGCCACTCGCCTCCAAATAGTCACAAAACCAAAAAGAAAGAACCACAGAACTCTTCTCTAGGTTCGATAAAAACTCTAGGAATTCAACTCAAAAATCATAACTACAAAAAAGGTCACCCGCAAAAGATTAATTCCACCTCCATATATACATATAAAAATTACCATATTAATAATAAAACCACTCCGGTGATAAAAATATTTCCTCCATTTAATTAATAACCACCCCCACCATATTCCCTCTTATTTCTCCAATAAACCACGTGTTAATAAAAAAACCACCACTTCAGGAATATTCACCTCTGTTTTGGCAAATAAAAAATACTTACCTCTATTTCACCAATAACTCCATGTGGAATAAAACAAGGCTCCAAAAAATATATCTACTAGCAGGATAATAAAAAATGAAATCCCATCTCCAAAAAAATTTGCGCTCAAAGCCTCCAGCTGACCCACTCACAAATATTGCCCATATATCTCCTCAAGAAATGTGTCTCCATTTGCAACAAAGATGGCTGCAAAATAATTGAACTAAACATAGCTCTCACCACCATAGGCAAATATCAAATGGCCAAAATATATCTCCAATATATTATATCTCAAATTATAACTCCAAAATAATATACTTCCAATTCTCCAGAGAATAACTCAATGTTATAGTCAAAAACTATAAACTCTCTCCTTTGCATAACTGCTAAAAAAGGCCAAAAAACTCGGCAAATAAAATTGTCTAGGAAATTCTAGAAAAAATCACCAATGTGCTACAACTCTTTATAACAAAACTCCAAATTCAAAGCGTCTAACCCAAGACTTCTCCATATGCACTACGACATAAGACACTAGAAACTTAGCCAAGTTTCCTATCTCTGTCAAAGTTGTCACAAATACTACAAAGGTATTGTGCAAGAAAACACACAATTTCTGGAACATAAATATCCAGAAAAAAAATCTAGTGTCATTATGTATGCATTCACAAAAATGCAAAAATTCTCCCATAAATCTCTCTGCAGCATCAGACAGCTGAAAACTTAAACACGTTCCCAAACAATGACTCTAAGTCACGAACTAAGATATTAAAAAAAATATTCACACAAACTGGAGAGAAAAAATAAATTCAAATTCACCCATGATAAAAAAACTTGTGTCAGCGATGGCTAACTTCCAAAAAAGGAGAAAAGAAAAATCAACGGCATTGTTAACTATCCCCCGTAACTCACGTATGTCAAGCAATTATCTGCTGAACTCATAAAAAAGAAAAAAAAATGTGTTGTTAGTTCCTACAAATTCAAAAAAGATTTCACCATCCTTGATAGCATTACAGCACCCACGTATTAGTATATATAAAAAAAAACAGCGTCAGAAATATCACTATCAGCAGTATCACAAAAATTGCTATCATCAAAATCACTAGTATTAGTACAAAAAAAACATCACCAATGTTAATGCTTGTCCTTTCACCAAAGATTCAGCAAAATTCAGCCAGACTCATCACTCATGAATTACTGAAATATTCTCCAAAGTTATAGAAATTCAACAAATAATTAGCCACAAAACTTCTCCCATAATTCATTGTAATAATTCTCCATTATATAATTATCTGTAATAATTATAAAATAATCTCCCATCAAATATCTCAAATCTCTCGTAAAATGTCTCACGTAATGATAATTATACTTAAGTAACTCTCTCGTAAAATATCTCATACAATAATAATAATTCTTAATAATAATAATAATTCTCCTGCAAAGATCTCAAGTAAGGGTGTAATTCCCCCCATATACACTAGTATTGCCAAACCCCTACAATCAAAACCACTTGACAACACCAATAAACACCAATCACTGGCATCATCAGATACAACACCAGATACAACACCAGATACAATACCACTCATCGGCATTTTAAAGTAATCCGTCCAACACAATAAGAAAAATAATAATCTGTGTGTCCCCATTATATTTGTGCCTTCCAAAGCATAAGGAAAACTTACACACATACAATGCATTTCATTTCCTTTTCTCTTCATCCAAAAGAAAGAAAATCTCTTTTCTAAAAAAAAATCCTACGGGCATCTCACTTCATCAACTAATCAATCAGCTGATGCCCTGTGCATTGGAAAATCATTTTCAAGGGCAAATTCGTCCCTCAACACCCCGACAAAGAAAAAAAAAGGAGTTCACCCCCACTGAGAAAAAAAAAGAGAATGTCACCCTTCACCTGGCGTTGAAACACCCCCCTGAACAGTGTCTGAGTACCCCCGAGGTATACCAGTAGCACCCTCCCTTGCAATACCCCCGAGGCAGGCCATCAGTCGCCTTCCCCTTGCAATGCCTCTCTGCGCCGGTTAGCAGAAATGTGCTGAGCCTCTAAGAACGACTGTGCGCTCTCTGTCTCCA
>NC_061091.1:39347702-39365202 GCF_015104395.2 Macrobrachium nipponense
CTCGCTACATACATGAAACTCGTGATCTTCGGGATGCATCACTGACCCCAATTGAGCACCAGTAAGCTTTCCTGTTTGTTTTTTTCATTTGAGCATCTACAATGAATCCAATGTTTTTCATCTGTCTCTAACCGGCAAGAGCTAATGTTATGAACCCCACTATTTAATATTATAGACTGTTACTAGTGCCTTTAATTAAGATGACTCGACCACCTCTGTCTCTTATGCACCCCTGTTACACCACCACATTGGCTACTAGTATATACTAGTTCATAATGTTTAAAGGATGGCTCCTACAACACATATTTCAACCATCATTATATCTACATAACAGCAATCACTAGAACTGTGTAGCATTCACTGTAGAAGAATTCATCCCCATCGTTATCCTCTAGTGGTGAAAACGTAACTGTCTCCTGTGTAGGCGGAACTTTAACCGCCTTGTAGTCCCATGTAAGTGATTCCCGAACACCTTCGTCGAATAATTGTAGATCTTGGCTGAGCACATGAACCCTATCGAAACAACTCTGCATGCACCATTATTAAGTGTCTGCGATCCCTGTAGGTGTATCCTAACTCCCTCGTTGCTGAACCGTGGATTCAACGTCCTCCGAAGAGGGAATCGTAACCGCCACCTTTTTGCCAACTTGAAATATCCTGTGACTATCATGCAAGTGTGTCTTGAACTCGCCTCGTAGAAGTATTGTAGACCCTAATTAGTCCCAGAATGTATCCTGAGATGATCCATCGACGACATCTCGTCCATATAAAGGGGACTCTTAACATCGTCGCCCGTGTGAAGATCTGATCCTCTGGCATTGTAGATCCTAAGTTGTTTTCGTTGTCACCCTTGGGTGAAGTTGGGAATTCTCTAAAGTCAACTTGTGTCCATGTTTCATCATTAATAGGTTCCAATTGACTTTTTGACTAGACTACATGACCTTAGAAGAAATAAAGTTTGGCTATAACACACGAATCTGTCATAAACTAATATACCCAAAATCATAGCCAATTATTAATGACTAAAATTCTTCACTAAAATTAAATATGATCTTTATCTACTGACTCCTATTAAACTTATTAGGAGAATTATTATCACTAACTACTCATTATTAATCCCGTATCAGACAATATACTAACAAAAACCCCATTATGTCTATACAGCAAAATCCCTGTGATGTTTATACAGCTAACCTGCATCACACATAGTGTTGACTATCCCTTCTTAATCCCATTTCCAGTTTCCCTTGTATTAAAAAAAAATAATAACAATCCAACTTTTCCGATTACAAAATGTATAAGGAGAAAAAACAAATAATTCAGCATTCTTCCATGTAAAATGTAGTATGTATCGTCACACAAATTGCTGCCACAACATATCAGTATTGACCCGAATTGACCCCTTTAATTCTTCCCCATGGAATGTCATCATCAACATTCCTGAAAACATTGCCAACCTCTGAGTAATCAACCCCAAAAGAAAATATCAAAAATCGGTCTCATCACAGCATTATCAGCACTATGCCACCTGCGTATACAACATGTGCTCAAATCGCACAATAGACTTGTCTAGTCAGACTCGTAAACTCGAAAATCATCATTCCTTCAAATGACCCAAAAATCAATTATTAAATCCGCCATGGGAAGCCTCAATAACTTTTTACTGATAATATAGACACACATTCCTCAAAAATTATCCTCAGGATATCCTCGTTGTCAACACAAGGGTACCCAAAATATTGTCTTCGAAAATGTCTATTAAAAAAACCATCAATTACAAAATATCCCCCACAGGCTAAATCCTAAGCCATTTGACCACCGATGTACCTCAAAGTAACTCATTTATGATACTGCCATGTGTATATAGAACCCCAATAATCACTTAGTGGGGATATAAACCACCAAAAATCATAGCCACAAAAAATTCACCATCAAAATAGCCACAAAAACTCAGACCAATAAACCAATACCACCAGGAATCACCAAATTACCACCACCACGGTCCTCTTATAATATTTCTCAACTTAACGATAATTTCCCAATTGTTCACCTCATTTTTCATAATGAAATAATTACTTCTGGTTTTTACGCAAAATCGACGCAGTTTACACACAATAAGAAGAATAGTAGATGAAAGAAAGGAAAAAAAAAAAACTTTACATTAAACTGATTATTCACATTTTGTCATCAATTTTCAAAACCTAAAAAAAAAAAAACTGCTATAAGTTGTCTCATTAGCTACTACTACCAACCCTTTTCAATTTAGATATATGAGTTAATTTTGACCGACCTATTTTTTCATCTAAGACTACAAATCCGTTTCCTGTTTTTTCTTCAATCACTCTAAAAGGACCTTCAAATTTCGCACCCAATTTATAATTTAGTTCATTTCTTACATTGATTTTTAAAAATACATTGTCTCCAAACCGCAATTATAACATCTAATGATTTCTTGTTACTTCTTTCTAACATTTCTCGGGTCGTGGCCTCGAGATTACGGCTGAGACAAGCATGTCTCTCCTTTGCTGTGGAAAATGATTTTTCGGTTGTATCTTCTCCATGATGAGGTATAGTTAATAGATTAAATGTGCCTCGTGCTTGGCAACCAAACAATGCTTCAAATGGAAACATTTCAATGGAATCACTAACCGTAGTGCTGATGTTATGTCTAACAACATCTATATATCTGTCCCAGTTTTTATCATTTCCACCTACAGTCTTCCTGAGAGCTTCGAGCACTTTCCTGTTTGCTTGTTCACATAACCCAATAGCTTCAGGTCTGTATGGAATAATTGTTACTTTCTGTATGCCCATGACTTCTGCCAAACATTCTAAAGTCTTGTTTCCGAATTCTCTGCCATTGTCGGTCAATAAAACATCAAGTGAGCCATATCTGCAAATGATACCATTATAAAATGCTAAAGCTACTTCTTCGGCTATTTATGCTTAAATGGAAAAATTTCTACTATCCTCGTTAGTTCATCTATTATTACCAACAGGTAATTATTTGCATATCTAGTTTCACAAAAATTTCCCAGGATATCCATAAGTATTCTCTGAAAAGGTCTACTTGGTATCGGATATGACCCTAATTTGCATGAAGTTATCCTTGCGGGTTTGCAAGCATTGCATACTGTACAGTTTTTCACAAAATTTTCCACATCTTTCCCCATATTTTTCCAAATATATTTAGCAAGCACCTCATTATACATATTTCCTATCGCCAAGCGTGAACTACCAAACCTGCAATGTTCTATATCCAAAGACACTGGAATTAGGACTTTCGGAATTACGATCAGTGTCATGTCTCCTTTACTTTCACTAGTCCTTAATTTATATTTAATTTTCCTGACTAACAGATTACTTCTAATTCTAAACCTGAAAAGGGTAACTCATAACCCTTCCTGACTGATTCCCCTCTGAGAAACGCTTTTGCATCTGCCAAAATTTCATTCTTCATCCTGCATTTTAAAATGAACCAAACTTGATACTATTGCAAAGGCTTCTTTATCTACGGTAACCATTAATCTTTTATTGCTGCCCTTTGTCCTGAATTTCTTGCTATAAAACGCAATGGGATTGAATCTCCCATCGAATGTTTGCATAAGGCAAGCAGCTATACCTTTCTGACTGACTTCAATTACTAAAGTGATGGTTTGCTGAAATCTGGAAATTTCAGAACTGGGGGATTCATTAACACGTCCTTAAGTTTTTGAAAACTCATTTTTTGCGGTTCTCCCCAATGAAATTGAATGTCTTCCCGCAATGCGTCTGTTAGAGGAGCTGCTATTTTAGAAAATCCTTTCATAAACCTACGGAAGTAGCCCGCCATGCCTAAGAATGACTTATTTTCTTTCTTTGAATTTGGGGTACGAAAATCTGCTATTACTTTGGCTTCATCGTCATTTACTCTAACTCCTTCCTTGGATATGACATGACCTAAATATGTGATTTGCTTTATCAAGAAGGAACACTTAGCTAACTTAATTTTCAATCCTGCCAACCTATGAGACTCATATCCCATTGTATAGAATCACTAGTAACTATCAAAACTTGAGATCCTTCCGTATCATAAAAATTTCTATTAAGGGCATCCGCGACTACATTTGATTTGCCTTCTATATATTTGAACTTTGCATTGAAGTCCCTGATAGTTAAGAACCATCGAGCTCTTTTGGGTGACAAATTGGGTTTATCAAAAAGATCCAATAATGGCTTGTGGTCTGTAAGGACTTTTACTTTATTCCCAATCAATAGCATTTCAAAATGAAAAAAACTTGATACTAGTGCATAGGCTTCTTTATGAATGGTAGCCATCAATCTTTAATTGCTGCCCATTGTCCTAAATTTCCTGCTATAAAACACAATGAGATTGAATCTCCCATCGAATGTTTGCATAAGGCAAGCACCTATACCCTCCTGACTGGCTCCAATCACTAAAGTGAATGGTTTGCTGAAATCTGGAAATTTCAGAACTGGGGGATTCATTAACGCATCCTTAAGTTTTTGAAAACTCATTTCTTGCGGTTCTCCCCAATGAAATTGAATGTCTTCCCGCAATACATATGTTAGAGGAGCTACAAAGTTAGAAAATCCTTTCACAAACATACGGAAGTAGCCCGCCAAGCCTAGGAATGACTTATTTTCTTTCTTTGATTTCGTGGTACGAAAATCGTCTATTGCTTTGATTTTATCGTCATTTACTCTAACCCCTTCCTTGGATATGACATGACCTAAATATGTGATTTGCTTTATCAAGAAGGAACACTTAGCTAGCTTAATTTTCAATCCTGCTAACATAAGTGTCCTAAGTACCTCCTTAAGCACTTCTAAGTGTTGCACAATCGAGTCTGTTACAATTAATATATCATCCATGTACACAAAAACATTTTTACCCAATAACCCGTGCAAAACTGTGTTTACCAACCTCGTAAAGGTCATTGGATTACCCAATAAACCGAACAGCATCCGTGTAAATTCATAGTGTCCCTTGGGCACTGAAAATGCAGTATATTCCTTACTATTTCCACTAAGAGGGACCTGCAAAAAACCCTGCGCTAAATCAATTGCGGTATAAATATTATGTCCCCAATTTCTACAAAAAGGTCTTGTATGCATGCGACTGGGTAATGGTCAGGAATTGTCTTTTCATTCAAACGTCTAAAATCAACGCATACTCGGGTAGAACCGTCCTTCATAGGCACTTCTAACAGAGGAAAGTTGTATGGAGACACACTAGCTCAAATTATTCCTTCCTCTTCCTCTTTACCGACCTCTTTTCCTACCTGTTCTCTGATTTTGAAAGGTATTCGGTATGCAGGAATAAAAATGGGTTTTGTACCTTTCTCTAAGTTTACCTTAGGTTCTAACACATTAGTGAATCCCAGTTTATCCCCTTGTAAAGCTACTGTGTCCCCAAATCTTGCCAAAAGCTCACTTACCGCGTCTATATGCTCTTTATAATCTGCATTAGCTAAATGCTCTCTAAGTATTTTCTTCCTTGATTGCATTTCTGCCTCTGTAAACTCAGTTTTCCCCTATACAATAGCAACTGAACCACTGTCATTACTCCAATCTTGGAGGTCTACCACATATGTATTCTTCTGGTATTTCCTAAGTGCATCATTAGAGTTCAGTAATTCTACCCATGTAACACCAGTATTTGATACACTGTTCACTGATACAGTGCTAATAACCCCTCTTGGTGTGTCGCTGCCCTCAATTACGCATACTTCAGTGGGTTTTTTCAATTCCCTCAATTTAACCAGTCTTTGAACCAGGCATTAAAATAACATCCTCTGATGAGTCACATTTATATTTGTGGTTAGTACCTCCCTATTCCACGATCCCATAAATATCACCACCTGTGGTTCTCATTGCATCCACCAAGACTCCATTGTTAGTATTAGTAATAATATCAGTATTAGTATCAGCATCACCACTCATAATGCCATGGTTAAACTCACCAAAATTGTTACCACTGTGGCCCTGAATATCCCGTTTATCATCACCTCAGTTATTCCCCGTATCATCAGTGTGGGTTTTGGTATCGCCACTCCCCATATCCCTGGTATCATCATCATTAGCACCACCAAAAGCATCCCCATTTTCAGTATTCCCTTTATCCTCAGTTTCACTTGCGTCCTCATAAGGGATAAAAACACCAGGTATTCCAACCGTTATACCACTAACACCTGCATGGAGTGATATCTTGTGTCTTCTACATGCAGGATGGCCCAGCAAAAGTCTGTTGCCCAACAAAACCCCTTTATAACCAAAAATGGTTCTATTAACACTCTATCACTCAAACACCCAGGGTATTTAATCTATGGGCTTGCTCATCACACACCATCTCCATTGAAGGTTTCAGATGGTAACGGGAAAACATGGATTGATACAGATTATGGTCCATTAAATTTATAGATGCACTGATGTCTATAAAGATCGGGATATCCACATCCTCCACTGTTCCATATACTATCGGCCTTGGCTCTGGGGCATCCCCCACGAGACCACAATGGCACATACAAATCATCTGTAAACTTTTTGTTGATCAGCTTTCCAAAAATTTTGCCAATCCCTTTGCCCTTTTAAGTGACCTGCCTGGGAAGTTCTGGTATTGTAACTCCCAAATTTCTGAGGTGAAGGTCTCGCATTTCTCCGTTTATGAGACACACAAGACTGCCAATAGTGATCCACACTTTTACACATTCCACAATATTTGACTCTACATACTTTCTTTGTGTTCCCTGGTTTATTACAATTGTAGCAACGCGACTGCTGTTGTGTTTGATCAATCGATCCTCTATCATCCACTTTTGCACACATATTTCTTGGACCGGTCCCATTAAAAAATGTACTACCCACTCTGGGCATTTGGACATGTTTCTGAATTTGGGCATAAATTAGTTCCGTCGTCTGATGTAGGTTCAATCTTTTCATCAAATCTGTCTACAGTTGCATCTGGGACGTCGTGTTGGAGCATTGCAAAATGCATCAATTTATGTAAATTGTCGAGTGAGACATTATTCCCATTTACTGATTTGGAATTTTTCAATTTCTGTATCCATTCCCCTGCTGAGTCTAAAAGTTTTGAGTTATGCTCAATAAGGCTTGTTGTGGCTTTTCGAATTTTGTACAGCCCTCTTAAATCTCTTACCATATCTCTGTTTACTTTTGAGCCATATGCCACTCTTAAAAATGCTTGTTATTCGGTCCATGATCGACATTTTGTGTACTGAAAACCACGGCATCTAAATGAAAAATCTCCTTTATTGAAATCTAACAAGGCTTTTCCCTCTGTGAACGCCTCTGTATCATTCTTAATTCCCTTGGCATTTAAATAGTTATTCACCCCCTCAATAAAAATTTGCAATGGTTGGGAGAGAACGCCATCAACATTGCCTCGAAAAGACTATCTCCTGCATTTGTGTTTGTTATTATGTGCACTAGTGTCTGGCTTGTACTTGCGTTGGCCATTTTGCTTTCTTTATGATAAGTCTTATGCTTTAGGATTTGCCCTGACCTCAGTAACATTGATATTATGGGCACACAAACCACCAACCCAAAAGTTATTAATAATATATCATTCACCAATAAAAAGTCAAATAAACATGCACTAACCCAATAAATTGCTATTTGCAACTAATTGCTTCTCAGGTTCAGGGTTAATCAGCTGATTTAACTGTTACAAGGTCACGTTGGTCTACAAAAAAATAGGCAGAAGATAGCAAGAGAAACAAAATGTATCTTGAACCAAAATCTGTTGAGTTAACACGACTGTTCACCTGGCTGCCCCTCTCTCTCTCTCTCTCTCTCTCTCTTTCTCTCTCTCTCTCTCTCTCATGCCACATACAAAAACAAAACTTTTAGTACCACTTTTTCTAATGCATTTCAATACAACATAACCGAGGGACATGAAAATGAAATACACTTGTTAGCAAATTAACACCAATAAAGAAAAAAAAACTTATACACTCACGTCTTCGTAGGTCCGAAGTCAGTACCTGGCTACACTTGCAACCGCTCGTAATTAATTCCTTTTATGACATAAATTCACCGCCCCCCCCCCCACCTCCCAGAAATGCAGGAACACGTCTTTACACTAAACAGCAACTAAGATCAATGCCAGCGGTAGCTACGCAGCTTGAATTCTGACTATTGCCTAGATTCCCCTCAAATCAGCAATAGAGTTAGTTGCCTGATACATAATTATAGCCACTTTCCCCCAAAATATGCCTAACCTATCTAATTCTAGTCTCTTCGGAGGCATTACCTATAGGCTTTAATGTACCTTTTAACAGCTAGCCCCGAAAAATCTCTAACGAGGAGAAATCTCTAATGAGGTCAAATGATACTCGTTTAAACAAATTAACGTCACCTACCTTTTTTCTGTTGAATGACATCTCTGGAGTTGGCTGAAAATCAGTTTCAACCTAGGCTAATATAAACTCTTGTTGTAAAAAAAGTATACTTTTTATTTCTCAAAATTAGCTAACATGAAAATGAAATAAACTTAATTAAGCCTGACCCAAAAAGAAACGTTAAACTATCATACTTCTCAAAATCACATTCAAGTAAGTGCCCCCTATCCTCCTAAGTGTCCAAACATGCATAGCTTATTAATAGTCAAAATAAGTCTAGAGAAAACCCATAAGGTGACTTCAAACCCATCTGAAAAAAAGAGACAATAATTATGACAACATAAAACATTAACGTTTGTCAATAAAGAATGATTGCTGCATCTCACATCCCTTTTTCTAGAACTCAAGTAATTGTCACTGCAAATGTTTAAGTTTTTCAAAGTTTCTCCTCTACGGTACTCTTCCGACGGATCTTCAACACCTCTTCTAGCAAATCTTCTGTGGCATGTTCCACACTCTATCAGTCAAATTCAGTGACTCCCCCATTGCAACGTTTTCCCTAGATCATTTGTCATTTTCTATTCATTACGATCACACACACCAATTGGCGCACAAGACGCATGCACGCTATATACATGAAACTAGTGATCTTCGGGATACATCACTGACCCCAATTGTGTGCCAGTAAGCTTTCCTTTTTGTTTTTTTATTGTTTTTTTTCATTTCAGCATCTTCGAGGAATCCAGCATCAAGAGCTAAGGTTATCAACACAACCATTTAATATTATAGACTGTTACTAGTGCTTTTAATATATTATATATTATATATTAGTTATATATAAATTTATAATATATATATATATATTAATTATATTAATATATATAATATTATTATATATCATTATATATCTTAATTAAATTATATATATAGATATATATAATATATATATATATTATAATTATATATAAATTTAATAATATATATATATAATTATAGATTATAATATATTATATAATATATATTATATCATATATATATAATTATATATATTATATATATATATATTATATATTATATATTATATATATAATTTATATATATTATAGATATAATATATATATATTTATATATACATATATAAAATACTATATATATATATATATATATATAATTATATAATATATAGATATATATATATATATATATATATATAAATATATATATATATAATATATAAATATAATGAAGGCAGGAGAAGCACACGAACAGGTCAATGAACTCATATTTATTAAGTTGCAACGTTTCGAAGCCAAACACCAGGCCTCATTTTCAAGCTAAAAAGTAACAATATCTAATTAGTACAATAAAATTAAGCTACAATATTAAAATACACAATGTAAGGTACAATAAAACAATCACAGTTAAAAATACAAATAAGGACCAACCGTTGAGTGCGAAGACAGAAGAAGGACTAACAAAAAACGTAAACAGTTCACGAGAGGTAAAGAGGTGTAGTCGTGGCATGGGTGTTCAGTGAGGGGACCAGTTTTTTTAATAAACAAAGATTCATTATATATATATATATATATATATATATATATATATATATATATATATATATATATATATATATATATATATAAGATCAAGGAAGGGAAGCCTGTTATTTACCTCTTTCTCCATAGTAAACCTTATGTTCGGAGATTCGTTGACGACACGTTCGCCTTGTTTCGTTATGAATGCCTTGCAGAGTCCTTTCTGGAGTTCGTCAACCGACAACATCCAAACATAAGGTTTACTATGGAGAAAGAGGTAAATAACAGGCTTCCCTTCCTTGATCTTATTGTTTCCAGAGATGACTCAGGCTTTTACACAGGTGTGTATAGAAAAAACTCATTTACTGGTTTGGGAATGAATTTTTATAGTTCGTGTTTCTTTAATTTTAAACGGAACTCTATTTTAACCCTCCTCCATAGAGCTTATACTCACTCATCAAACTGGATGAGCTTTAACGACGAAATATCCTTCCTGGTGAGATATTTTAATAATAATTGTTTTCCTTCACGACTTTTTATCAGATCTCTAAACAAACTGCTAAAAGAGAAAATGGTGCATTCAACACCTGTATCTACTGTACCGAGACATGTAAAACATATATTGACAGCAACGATTTTTCTATCTTGGGCCAACTGCAGAACAACAACAACCTGACAATTTTAGAATCTATAATTATCAAAAAGACTGTACTGTCGTTAAATACCCAAACGTCCTCTGTAAAATTGTTCATAGCCTAGTTTGGGCAGTTGGTTTGCCTCACTGTATTTTTATCTATATTGTGTTAGCTGTACTCTTTCTTTTGTATAGGTAGGTGTTTCTGAAATTTTAGTGAAGTCCTGTACTTTTAATGTCTGACTTTGGAGGTGCTGTTGAATTTTAACTTTTAACTTTTAACTTTTAACTTTTTACTTTATTGAGAGCTGTTGCCTTGACATTTTTAATATAAATTAATTTAAATTAATTATTAATGTTCGTAAATTTATATATATTTTTAGCATTGAAAATGCGACTTGGAATTCGTCGCGAAACGTCGGCATTGAAATAAACTGTTGAAAGATCAGGATGCCTTTCCCTACTACTTCCTTCGGTATGTATATATATATTAAAGATATATTATGTATATATATATATATTTGCATATATATATATATATATATATATATATATATATATATATATTTATATAGATATAGTATTATTAGAGAGAGAGAGAGAGAGAGAGAGAGAGAGAGAGAGCGAGAAACGAGAGAGAGAGAGAGAGAGAGGAGACAGAGAGAGAGAGAGACAGAGAGGCAAAAGGTCAGGAAATACATGGATTCAGGTTAACTATAGCATGGCCAGTTTGTTTTTTGTATGATAGACATCAATTAGACCCCAATTAATCTATTTTGATCCTCATTCAAAAAAATGGTTAATTCACTCAACGTAAGAACGTAATAGTGTAGTGTCATCACACTAGCAGGACACAATGGTTGACAATAAAGCTGTGAGACTCAGCAAAAAGGGTCACTGCTGGTTAATATAGATTCTAGACAAAATATAGAATATATATGATATATATATATATATATATATATATATATATAATATATATATATATATATAATATATAGATATATATATATATATATATAATATATATATCTATTATATATATATATATATATATATATATATATATATATATATATATATATATATACACATATATGTTTGTCTAGAATCTATATAAATCTATATATATAAAAGTGTAATAGCCACAATGCCCTCTCAACTTCTCAAATTCTTTGCTCTTTTTTTGGATGCGCTCGTCACTACAAAGCCTCGAGATCCAGCTTCAAAGAGATGTGAAAGAGATCATGATGTCCGGTAATTGAAACGATCCCCCGATGCCATAATAATATATATATATATATATATATATATATATATATATATATATATATATATATATCTATATATATATATATATATATATATATATATATATATATATATATATAAAACTTATTCTCTGAATTAGTTGCCAGTTGCTCATTAATATACATCACATTGCAAAGTGTTTTATAATGAAGCAAATATGTGTGTTTGTGTTCATGTTCACCGTTTCGTAATGTGGATAAATTGCCGGAGAAGAAAGAAAAAATATTTTCTAATAGATTGGTGCTTTAACGAGTGAGCCTAGGAAGACCCTCTGTACACTGCCCATAGCTTTAACTACTCCATGTAAATATCCAGAAGTCTCAAGTATCTGTACGCGCATCCATAAACACTGCCTCTCTCTCTCTCTCTCTCTCTCTCTCTCTCTCTCTCTCTCTCTCTCTCTCTCTCTCTCTCTCTACTTCTACTCCATTTAACATCAAGCTTCTAAGTTGTGGATTCCTTCCGTTTATCACCAAACTGTAGAATTTCTCCAATCTATTTTCATTCCTTGTTTCCGCAATGGAAATTCGCATTAAAATTTTTTTTTAAAACTTACATTAACCTCTTCACTCTTTTTTGAATGTCATATTTCGATAACATTCTGTATTTAATACTTTACTTGTAGATCAAGAGGGCGAGTATATACACAAATGTTCTCTTCAGAATATAAATGCATCAATCAAGATAGAATTCAATATTCTGCCGTGATGAGCCCTAATAGTTACTGTGAATGCATTGTTGAGATTTACCATGCTTGTAAAAGTTTGGCTGTTGATATAGGGTGATTCTTAAGATCACTAGGGTCATATCTAGGGGAGGGGGCAAGTTCACATTCCATTGGGAGGAGGGGGGCGGAGAGCCCCCTTTTTCAGCATGGGGTAGCCTACATAATTCCGTTAGCTTTTCCAGTAGAAGGCTGAATTTGGGCTCAAATGACCCAGAATATTGGTTATTAAGTTTTAACAAAAAGTAATATTGATATCTGGAGCATCCCTAATCAATAAAACAAAATTTACCTTTAAAAGCATATAATTGTGATTTTTATAGATACATATAATGCAAAATATAAATTTATTATTCAGAATTTGATAACATTCAGTAGACACATTATTTGGAATGATACACTGATTTACACAAAGAAAACAGATAATGATATAATGTATCGTAGAAAATAACTATGATTTTCCTTTATGTATGATTAAAATGAAAACAAAATTACCTGTATTCTAAGGCAGACACCAAATACAAAACAAACATGAAGGTGTCTATAAGCATTTTACTGCGTGTAGTACTTATTTCTACCATGAGGGAAACCATGCTGTAATCTCCTCTAGCATGTACATTTACATATATATGTGCATCAAAATACACTTTCACACATGAACACATTTGAGAACAAAATTTATGACAAGTACACTTCACGTGAGACGCTCCGGAAATGTCATCCATACAGGTATGAATAATCACTCCTTCAGAATTCTTCCAGACATTTAAACAGGGGTCAGGTTCTTCCATTTTTGGGTCATGGGCCGTAACCCAAACACTTCCCTGATACGCTGTTCGAAGGCAGTGCTGCAGGAGGGCATTTTGAGTTGGTGGAATGTACTCAACGTTTTGAATTCTTTCACAAAACATAATGCGACGGAGGTCATTGATAACTCCAGATTTTCCCCCATGTATTTTAACAAAAAAATTCCCAAGTTCCTTGATAATAGCTGAATCCTCACTGAATGTCTGGAAGGGTTGTTGCACAAGAACACAGAAGACATCGGTCAGTTCTGGGGAAGATCGCTTCCATGCCTTAAAACAAATTGCGTTTGATCTTTTGAAAGCAGAAGTTGTGTCAAAGCCTGTCATTGTGACAAACAGAGGTTGTACAACTGATCGGGTAGGGCAGAGTGTATTTGTTATTGAGCCAATACCTAGAAATTTTTTGTTTTTCCCACTTCCAAAAAGATCATGAATTTGGAAGTCTTCGTTAATTTCATGGAATCGACCATAGAGGTCAATTAAGGTTACCACAACATCAGAATCTGATGGCTTTACAATAATAGAGGTGCATGAAGACTTCAGTGCATGGTGAATATGTACTACAATTCTAGTGTCAGCTTCTTCTTCTTTGAATTCACCATCCATTTCTTCCCCAGGGCCAATATGTGTAGTTCTTAATATCAATTAACTAAACATCTCCCATGCCACTTTCTCCTTGCGTCAGTTTCTGAAAGAAAGCGAAACAGCTCGGTCTTGCTTTTAGTGTCCCGTAAAAACTCACCCCAGTTCTTAGGTATCAGAATCTTGGGCGAAACTTTCGACCTTAACCCCTTACCTTTGTCACAGCGAATTTGTTCCTCGATTGAATGTTTCCGGTAACAGTCCCAAACGACATCCACTCTGCAAGGTTTGTGCAATTCCATTTGAATGAGTTTGAACATTTGGTTCAAACCATAATCCTAGAAGGTGTGAATTCCACGAGGAGTGAGAGAAGGAATAAGGGCCCCTCCTTCAAGAAGACTGCATCATACCATACAAAGAATTGGAGTGGTTTTCATCATCACTTACTTCATTAAGGATGCAGTCCACACAATGGCTGAGTTATTTGAGTGGAACATTTTCTTCTCGCTGTAGGCCATTGAAGGGTGAAAGCATCATTGTTCTTCATTGTGCAAAAAAGGTTTCAAGGTCTCGTTTGTTTGAGGCAATATACATTCTGCTGAAGAGGGATGCACTAGACCTGAAGAACTGCAGTTTCTTTGATTGAAGCTTCCGACATGCTTTGATTTTAAAGATGAAAATATTATTCTTTGTTATTGGATGATCCACGAGTACGGTCCTCTCAACAAAGTGGATTTTATGCCTCTCTGAATAAGACGGATCTCCTTTCTACAGTTCTTATGTCCCTTTGCTTGATTTTGATCTAACTCTTTAACAGTTGGGCCAGTTGTTTAGCTGGTAGCGAAGATGTTGGGAAAACAACTCCAATTCTTTGTATCGGTATGGTGTAGTCATTCACGATGGAGGGGCCCTTACTCATTGTCTCACTCCTCGTGGAATTCACACCTTCCAGGATTATGGTTTGAACCAAATGCTCAAACTCATTCAAATGGAATAGGGCAACTTACCGAGTGGATTTCGTTTGGGACTGTTACCGGAAATATTCAATCGAGGAAAAAAATTGCAGTGACAGAGGTAAGGAACAAGACCGAGCTGTTCCGCTTTCTTACAGGAAATGTGATGCAAGGAGACAGTGGTATGGGAGATGTTTACATAACTGATATAGACAACTACACATATTAGCTCTGGGGAAGAAATAGATGGTGAATTCAAACAGGAAGAAGCTGTCACCAGAATTGTTATACATATTCTCCATGCACCTCTATTATTAATTTTATTACTATTATTATTATTATTATTATTGTATATATATATATATATATATATATATATATATATAATATTATATATTATTATAATAAATATAATATAATAATATATAATATAATATATAATTTAATAATATTTATATAAATAGATATATAAACCTATATATTATTTATAAATATACATATATATATATATATATATATATATATTATAAATTATATATATTATATATATATTAATGTATAATTATATAATATTAGATATGATATAATATATCATATATATCATATATATCTATCTATATATATATATCTATTTCTATATATCTATAATGATTATTATAAATATATAATGAAAGTTAATATGAAAAGATAAAGCTTCATGAAGGAAAATTATATTTGAAATTTGAAATTTGATCTACGGACCCCTGGTTGGGAGCCACTTGTTTATATTATTGGGCACAAAAGAATAAAATACCTCCTCTTCACCGTATTCTGAGACATTTGAGCCCAAAATCAGCACTCTACGTCAAAAAAATAGTGGAATTACGAAGGTTACTCCATACTGGAAAAGGGGGCGCTCCCCCAACCCACTAATGGAATATGACCTTGTCCCCTCCCCTAGATAGGATCCAAGTGGTCTTAAGAATTACCTTATATCAACAGCCAAACTTTTACAAGCATAGTAAATCTCAATGAAAAATACTTAATAATTCACACCTACTATAAATATAAGGCTAAGTTATAACATTCTTGATCTATATTATTTAGGCCTCCCTTAGTTAGGATAGTGGGATATGAGTTCATTTATTATTCTTCTTGTGTCACTTAGCCAGATTTATGTACATTAACTTCATTCTTTGATGATAAATTCTTAGAGATGCAGAATAAACTTTAGATCATATCATTAACCCTAGTTTTACTTCAAATTCCCAAAGGAAGTGCCCTGTAAAAAAAAAATATTAATTAATGAACAAGCCTGTGAGAATAGAATATCAAAATTCATTTGACTGAGATGTCAAATGTTCATATATTTTCACGTGCATTTAAAAAAAAAATTCTGCCTCGGGTCCCCAAAAATGTGTAATGTTCGTTACTTGTTTTCTGTCGTGTTTCAGATAATTAACTATCATAGGGCTGGTCAGGTAAAGCTTAAAAAGAAAACAGAAATCATTTCACCTGCTATTCTCAAATAATATTGTTTTGCATGGGTAGTAAACTCATTTCGAGGGCAAATGGAGGAAATATATATATTTTCTAATTGGAGGGAACGCATTTATTGTTTCCTGGAGAAAAAAGGGGAGGGTATTACATAATAACATATAGTCTTGCTCATACTCTATATTTCCCAGCACTAAAATATAAACAGAAACCACGATATCCTTTTCTTATATCGCACTTGATGTTCGCTACGGTACATTAAAGTTATCATTTCTTAAAGCAAAGAAATCACCCCAGTAAGACTAATTCAGCAATCATGTCTAGCATAATGGTTTTTTCAATAATTAATAAATGTGTATACATTACAACTTTTCTAAGATACTAATGTATATTTTAGTTTTGGAACATTAGGAGCGTCAGGACTTAAAACTCAGGACATTTGAAAATTCAGTAAATAGTCTGATCAGAGGTCTAGGGTTTAAATGCTTATTGGTCAGTACTCCACTTCAAAAGCAATAATTTTGGTGCATGGTTTATGTAACAGAATTGCTTGTGCAAGCTGTTCCGAGATGGGGCATTAAGAATGCTTAATGACTTTCAAACATTTTGGAACGCTTGATTTCGATCACCATCAAAGCTTTTATCGATACACTTTTTGGCAATCCTTATTCTATCCTAACAACTTTCGCATTTGTAGTTTTAATTAGTTTTGTTGAAGTTATGTGTATGAATCAGGTTCATATACAAATTACTTTTTTTTTTACATTGACTTAGGGATTCTTTGCAAGGTTTGCTATGTATTCACCTTAGCCTTTGCTTTTGATTTTTATCAATATGGTTACACGAATGATATATGCCTATGGTTTGATGCAGACGTGACCGCCGGCTGCAAATCAAAAGATCAGTACGAATAAAAGTTACTCGTTCCCCACCGCAGTCTAATTTAGCCTCATAATATAAAATAGGGATAAGAGAAGTCTTCTGATCCGTCGCTCAATAGAGCTAGTGAAGATGATATGGGAAAAAGTGGCATTGACGAAGTATGCTGCAGACGTTGACACGTGTTAGTGTCTTATTGAGATAATCACTACCATCACCAAATCTCTCCATAGTTCT
>NC_061091.1:39375202-39390202 GCF_015104395.2 Macrobrachium nipponense
TGCAAATAAATGCATAAAATTCTCATTAGGACCGTTAAATATTTTCACTCCACTATCATATTATGACCGTATATCTGGACATGTCTGATGAAAGAGAGAGAGAAAATCCTATGGATGTATTTGGTATCGTTGGAGATCTATTAGGCAGGCTACGGAAAAATTTTAGCAAGTATTTTCGGGTAAAATATTATCAGTTATTTTCAGTTACAATTAATTTCGTATCTGCGTCCGGCAATATACTGTCTTGAAATGACCAAAACAGGTGTAAAAAAATGTGAAATATTGGTATGACTTCATATTCATTAATCCTTTATACTTTTCTGAATTAACAAGACTCTCTCTAAAAAAAACTATCATCGTCTACTATGAAACAGGTTGATAATTCCTGAATTGTTGATTCTTTAGAATCGACAAATCTGTTCCCAGAAAAATATTTTTTGCGTAAGTGGCTGGTCTATTAATTTAAAAAGTATCTCAGACAGAAATCTTTATTACAAAAATCTTTGGCAGAACAACATATGACACTTCTGTGATGATCTTTACCAGGAATATGAGTTGCAATGGGTGGGAATATTACGGACAAATTTAAATTGTTTATGTTACAGGTCGGATTCAAAGCATCAACTAATAATATAATGCTATTATTGAACCAAGGAACCCCTGTAACGAGGTTATAATATCGTGAGTCAAAAGGACAGTAGTGTTGAAAATATTTACTTAAAAAATTAAAATCAGAGAAATGGAGGACCCTCAGGGTATGATACAGGAGCGAAATATAGAACTGAGGACCCAGAAAGAGCCTAAAAATCTGATAGAAATTGCAAAACAATGTAAAGGGACAGGTATTTCCATTTTTTATTATTATTTTCATGTTAAAAACACCCACAAATTTTAAAACCACAATAACTTTGGAATAGAACTAAAGGCAATTAATGCTAGCTTATGAACCTAGAAAAAAAGTAATTTTATATTGACAGCTGAAATTCAAACGAGTGACGGATACAGTAAAAGCACAGGAACAGGAACAATCATTTTGATATATCTTCTGACAAGTCGAAACATCTCATTTCCCCTAGAAAAATGGAATTCTTTAACGATTTTTGTATGATTAAGAGTGACTGAGAGATGAGATATTTCAACCATCTGGAAACCGCTTCATACTAGCGTTATTCCATTTATACTTTTGTCTTTGTACTCATATTGTGAACGGCATTAAGCAACAAAATATACACGAGTTAAAATCTTACTTCCAATCGTATATAAAGGCAAACTAATTGAGCCAAATTCACGGATTGTATAATGATTTCTAGAGCGTTGTGAAAAGCGATCCCGATATTAATATGAGCATTGTATTTTTATTTTGCATCATTTATACTTATGGTTATTATGATATTTCGTATTTTGTCGTCTTTTTGGTCCTAGTACTTTTTGTACCCGGTGACCAAGTCACCAAAGATCTTGTTCGGGATTATAGACCCTCTCTCTTGATATCGCCAGCTTCAGTTAACTCCTGCTTTTGATTCCCAAAGACGGAAAGATTCTCCAGAGGAAACGACAAGCAATATACAATAAAACCAGCTGTCGACGAATTTTTACGTCAGGAAAATTAGTGCTGAACAAACTGTCAAGGTAAGCTAGCCTAAATAAATCGTTTAAGTGAACAGCATGAAAAGACATTCTTCGCCAAGTGAAATTCTTGATCATGAGAGTCATGTTTTTTAACTTTATAAACTGGGAGTTAATTTACCATTCCATAGTGTTATAATTGAATGCTTGATAATAATATTGAGTTGATGATGGGCACTGTACTGACTACAGGAATGTATTAGTTTTTGTGTTCCATACGTACGATTTTAAACAAGCTTATTGCTTTTACAGATAATCCATATCTGTGGTCGCTGAATCTTTTAACATAGAATTTGTATTAGGAACTATGAGGATGAACTTAAGCAGTAATAAACCTTAAGATACGAATATTAGTTGGTCAAGCGCGCTTGATCCCCCACCCAGATCTTTTCATTGACACCGCTTCCTTAACTAAATGCAACTCATTTGAAGTTCAAGTTACCATTTTATATTGGAATTTCTCATTTTTAGAAAATATCTCCTCTACAACTAAAAAACAATATAATAAATAATCCTGAGGAATATAATTATTTTGCTTTTACGTGTTGTGAATTTTGTTCTACTGCATGCACTACACCAGTTGACTCACATCGTAAATTGTTTGACAATTATATGACTTATATTCACTTTCTTATCCCTAAACTTTCTATGAATCCCAAGTTGTCACAGTCTATGATCACCATATGAATTACTCAGATCATCCCTTACTATACCATCTATCACACAATGCTAAATATGCAGCTAATATTTAAAATGAAGCCTTTTCTTCTGTTAATTTCAATAGCCCAGAGTCTTTTAGATGTTTTTTTATTGTCGAGTAATTTTCATAATCCTGAAATTGAATCATTGGAACTTCAGTGATTCCAACTTGAAATCCAGCTTAAAGGAAATTTTTTTCTTGTTGAGGAGCCTGATGGGGTCTAATTTGTACTTTATTAATCATCATTTGGCCAGTAATAATAATAATAATAATAATAATAATAATAATAATAATAATAATAATAATAATAATAATAATGATACCACACACATGGCTAATAGAATGCCTGAAAATATATGGGGCAGAGGAAAACACCATCAGCTTCCTCAAAAATACAATGCGCAACTGGAATACAATACTTACAAGCTCTGGAATAAGACTAGCAGAGGTTAATATCAAGGAGAGGGATCTTCCAGGGCGACTCACTGTCCCCACTACTCTTCGTAGTAGCCATGATTCCCATGACAAAAGTACTACAGAAGATGGATGCCGGGTACCAACTCAAGAAAAGAGGTAACAGAATCAACCATCTGATGTTCATGGACGACATCAAGCTGTATGGTAAGAGCATCAAGGAAATAGATACCCTAATCCAGACTGTAAGGATTGTATCTGGGGACATCAGGATGGAGTTTGGAATAGAAAAATGCGCCTTAGTCAACATACAAAAAGGCAAAGTAACGAGAACTGAAGGGATAAAGCTACCAGATGGGAGCAAACATCAAACACATAGATGAGACAGGATACAAATACCTGGGAATAATGGAAGGAGGAGATATAAAACACCAAGAGATGAAGGACACGATCAGGAGGAAAGAATATATGCAGAGACTCAAGGCGATACTCAGGTCAAAACTCAATGCCGGAAATATGATAAAAGCCATAAACACATGGGCAGTGCCAGTAATCAGATACAGCGCAGGAATAGTGGATGGATGAAGGCAGAACTCCGCAGCATAGATCAGAAAACCAGGAAACATATGACAATACACAAAGCACTACACCCAAGAGCAAATACGGACAGACTATACATAACACGAAAGGAAGGAGGGAGAGGACTACTAAGTATAGAGGACTGCGTCAACATCGAAAACAGAGCACTGGGGCAATATCTGAAAACCAGTGAAGACGAGTGGCTAAAGAGTGCATGGGAAGAAGGACTAATAAAAGCAGACGAAGACCCAGAAATATACAGAGACAGGAGAAAGACAGAAAGAACAGAGGACTGGCACAACAAACCAATGCACGGACAATACATGAGACAGACTAAAGAACTAGCCAGCAATGACAATTGGCAATGGCTACAGAGGGGAGAGCTAAAGAAGGAAACTGAAGGAATGATAACAGCGGCACAAGATCAGGCCCTAAGAACCAGATATGTTCAAAGTACGATAGACGGAAATAACATCTCTCCCATATGTAGGAAGTGCAATACGAAAAATGAAACCATAAACCACATAGCAAGTGAATGCCCGGCACTTGCACAGAACCAGTACAAAAAGAGGCATGATTCAGTGGCAAAAGCCCTCCACTGGAGCCTGTGCAAGAAACATCAGCTACCTTGCAGTAATAAGTGGTACGAGCACCAACCTGAAGGAGTGATAGAAAAACGATCAGGCAAAGATCCTCTGGGACTATGGTATCAGAACGGATAGGGTGATACGTGCAAACAGACCAGACGTGACGTTGATTGACAAATTCAAGAAGAAAGTATCACTCATTGATGTCGCAATACCATGGGACACCAGAGTTGAAGAGAAAGAGAGGGAAAAATTGGATAAGTATCAAGATCTGAAAATAGAAATAAGAAGGATATGGGATATGCCAGTGGAAATCGTACCCATAATCATAGGAGCACTAGGCACGATCCCAAGATCCCTGAAAAGGAATCTAGAAAAACTAGAGGCTGAAGTAGCTCCAGGACTCATGCAGAAGAGTGTGATCCTAGAAACGGCACACATAGTAAGAAGAGTGATGGACTCCTAAGGAGGCAGGATGCAACCCGGAACCCCACACTATAAATATCACCCAGTCGAATTGGAGGACTGTGATAGAGCAAAAAAAAAAAAAAAAAAAAAAAAAAAAAAAAATAATAATAATAATAATAATAATAATAATAATAATAATAATAATATATGCAGGGAGCAGACCTTCTTTGGTACATGTTTTGTTGAAAATAATGGCAGTTTTCAACGAATTAACCTTATACAGTGTCTTTTTCAATTCTTTTTATAATTCGTTTTTCTGACTCGGCTAGGTTGTTGAGTATAATTCCAACATTCATATTTATCTCAATTAGGATATATTTCAAAAATATTTTATCAAAAATATTTTATTATATATTTTGCTTATAACTCTTTGATGGCCAGTAACTTCAATGGAATCTTGGTTGATATCAAGTGTTTTTTAGAATTTTCTTGGATATGGGTATTATGTATCTTTGTGCCACTGGTAGGACTACTTCAGTGGCTGATGTAGTCTACATGTTTCGACCATCTCCGTGGTTTTCATGAAGACGATGGTGAGGACGAACTGGATGAGTGCTGTTGTGTTGTTATTTAAGGTTAATCCACAACAATGCCAGTACGGGCTCTTGCTCTCAGAGCAGCCTGTAGCAGGTGATGTGTTCTAGAAGAAAAAAAAAGGCGGTTACGAAATAAAGGAAGAGAAGGACACGCAGGACTACAAACCCTGTTAAACCTTGCAGAACCCATCAGCTGAGTTTTAGCGAACCAGGAAAGGAAATGGAAAAATTGCAGACCGAGGAAAAGGATGAACATCTATGGAAGATATTACGAAGATTTCACTTACTCTGTAGAAAACTAAAGTTTCTGGTGTGATATTTGAAAGAGCAGCTGTTATTCGAACCGAACAGCAGCTGCTTTGGGCCGATGATTTTGGATGAGGTGGCTTATATACATTCCTATGGTGTTCTTCTGTCGACAGGTTTTCCTGTCAGCTTCTCAAAGAGAATAATTATCTGTCCAACTATCACTCTCTCGGCTAACACTGGCTGGAACATTGGAGGAGGAAGGAGGCGGACGTGAAGGAGGCAGAAGTTCGGGTTTGCCTTTTTTCCCGGAATTCGACGCTGTTTTCGTAGATTGCACTTGCTGTTTCAGCTTCGGAGTCGGCCCTGGACGCTCCCTAAGATGGACAAATTCTTTTCATCCTTGCAACTCTCTCCAATCTGGCACTGCAGTGCTTGTTCCAGGCATGATGTTGATGGGAACAATTGGGGGATTTACTTGTTGCTGCTTCTTCTTTTTTGTAGAATTCGATGCACTGTTCCGTGGAGTGTAGTCTGCTGCACATGCCACACTTCTCCCTTGCTGTGCAGCAGCTGCTGTGATGGCCAAACCTCTGGCACTTGAAGCACCTTAACAGTAGGGAAAGTTTACCATGCACCAAGGGAAACGTAGCTTAGAATGTGTCCCTTGAAGGTGGCAATGACTTTCTTCGTGGGGTTCCCCAAGGACGTCCTGCAGCTGAAGAATCAGATGTAGGGGCATGGAAGTAGGGAACTTGCAAATCACCGTTTTCCTTATCTGTTCATTTGGATCTAGTAGCTGCAAGGCATCGTTTTTTCTCAGAAAGTCGGCAGTTTCGGAGTTTTTCGGTGTGATAACCATCTCGGAGCTTCTATTTGGTCACACTGTAATCTTGAAATCTCTTTTAAGTCTGATTCCTACTGATGAAGATCCAGAATTCTCTCCTTTTGCAGTGATGCAAAATTTCTGGAGTTCTAGTGCAGGAGTGGCTATAGGAGTGACGTTTTGGAGTGGGTCTTCTTCTCACTTCATGGACCTTCTTTTGGCCGTCTTCTGGTGTATAACTGTCATCCACCCTTTGGTGTTGGAGTCCAACTCAGCAGCAGGAGGGCTAGATGGAGCAGGATCTTCTAACTCGAAAGCTGGAGGGCTTGATGATACAAGATTTTTTCTGATGAACACTGAGGAATGGGCCTTGCTAACTGCAGCCACTGGACTATACCGCAGTCTGTCAAGTATGAGAAAGTTGCAACTGGGTCGAACCCCATGAGGGTTTCTTCAATGGTGACCTGCCCAACGGAATATCCTCTGGTGAGAGCTTTCTGGCTTGGAAGAGATGATGAGTACTAGGTTCAGATCGGCTTCTATTGGAGGGGTGGGCACTGCCAAATTTGGTGCATATTTATCATTGGATGATGGGGGCATCATCCAAGCTGTCTCTCATGTGTCGATGGCTGGGGCTGATCGTGCATGCAAGTGCCTTTCTACCACTTACAAGGGGTAGAAGAATTCCGCTCTTCGGCAGCTAAATTTTGATTGCCTAATTTTGATTACTCGTCACATTGTGAGGGATGCTCTTCGCTGGTCTCCTGGTAACTGTAGGAAACAGAAAGGTCTCTTGGGGGATATTCATTTATGGTTTTTCTTTTCTTATATTTCTTGTTGTTTAATTTGTTGATTGTGAGAAGTTTCTGCATGACTAAAAATAGCTCCCTAATAGGCATGGTAGGAAATTCTTTTCGAAAAATGCATAATTGTAATACTGATGTAACTACCAAGGTATCCTCGGACTGGGCATAATTAATGGTAAATCATGTTGGTTTTCTTAAGAAGGTCCTGCTGATGGGCAGCAGGATTATTCATCATTATCAAAATGCTTGTTTTTTTGTTTTCTTATTATAAATTATCACATTGGTCTTCTCAGTTTGGTGATGCTGGCGTTCTCCTCGTTAATATTTTGGAGGTCACGTTCATTATCTTTGTACTTCCTGTGGAAAAAACCTCTATAAAAGAGATCTATATGCTCTGAGATGTTGGGTAGCGACTCCTGCTGGTACCACCTCTCGGCATTCCTGCTGATAGACTCTTCTATGTTCTTACTAGTGTCCATTATCAATGAGGACCTTGGCAACACGCTCGAGTTCATAATGTGTGTTGTTCCAGGAGGAGCAGTGTGAGAGGACCTTCCTGACTTAGTTGCTGATGGGAGATGGGACACTCACTTTCTCCATTGAGACACAGCCAGGTTCATAGGTTTAGTGTAGACCTTGATGGAGAAATCGGCCCCTTTATCTTCAACCAGGACGTAGAGAAAAGGGTGGTGGTGGTCTTGGCTATGCTCAGTCTTAAAGGTAAGGCTGCTGTGCTGGTGGAAAGTGTGCTCTCCCGCAAGTTAGCAGAGACAAAGGCATCGTCTGTGTACCTCACATGCATTTTGGGTTAGTTTGCAACTCCCGAAGACCCTTTGTAAGATGGTTCCCATAGAAGGGAGCCCATTACCACACAGTAAAATTCTCACACCAATTGATTCTGGGGCACTGGGCTCCCCTCTAGGTGTTCTCCTTGCTAACTTTTATATGGGAACCATGTACGAAAGGTTTTTGAAAGTAGCAGCTCACCCATAATGTATATGAGGTACATCGACGATGCCTTCATTGTTGCTGATTCACGGGAAGAAATAGAGTACCTGGGGAGTCCTTTCCACCAGCATAGCAGCCTCAACATTTATGATTGAGCATAGCCAAGAACTCCACCTCTTAATGTCCTGGCTGAAGAGATAGAGGCCCATTTCTCCAACAAGGATATGTGTCTCAAAATAAATTGAGTGCCCTTAAAGGTATATAAGTGCTTTACCATCAGCACCTATGTTAGGAGGGCCCTCTCACACTGAACCACCTAGAACAACACCCACAATGAACTCAAATGTGTTGGCAAGGTCCTCGTTGATAAAGGACACTCTAGTAAAAACATAAAATAGTCTATCTACAGAAATGTTGAGAGCTGGTACTAGCAGGAGCCGTGCCCCAACGTCCCTGCGCATATAGATCTCTTCTATGCAGGTCTCCTCAACAGGAAGTACAAAGATGATGAGTATGCCCTTTGAAAATCATCGAGGAGAATGTCAGCACCACCAACCCCGAGAAGAAGATCAATGTGATGCTTTATTACTTTTATTACAAGGACCAAAAAACAAGCACTTTGATACTGAAGAATAATCCTGCCGCCCCTGATCAGGACCCTCTCAAGAATACCAACGTAATTTGCATTTATTTACCCACCATCCAAGGATACCTCCACAGTTACATTGGAATGACCATGATGCGTTTTTCAAAAATATTTTCCTACCATGTCTAAAAGGGAGTGATCTTCAATCATGCAAAAACTGCCAAGAGACAACGAAATAAACGACAAGACATAATTTTGAATATTGAATCTATTAATCAAGCCAAAGACCATCACCGACTGCGCCTCTTGGATGCCTTGCATATAGGAAAAGAAAAGCCATCAATGAATGATTTTCTGCTCCCTACAAGCTACCAGGAGACCTGTAACGAGCACCCCACACAATGCAAGTGCCAGTCAAAATTTAACCAATCAATGCACGAGAGAAAACTTAGGCCAAGAAGAATGCCACCATGCATCCAATAATAAATAAGCACCATATTTGACACGTTTCAATCCACTTATGAAGTCTGATCTAAACTCAGTTCTCATCCAATTCATACTCACTAATGTCCTGATGTAGACTATGCAGATGGTTGAAAATTGTAGACTACACCAGCCCCTGAAGGATTCCTACTAGCAGTACAAGGATACATAATATCCATATCCAAGAAAATACCAAAAAACACCAGAAAGCTACCAAGATTCCATTGAAGCAAAATATATAATATAATATTTTTGATGAAGTATTTATGATAAATATCCTAATTAAGACAAAATATGAATATTGGAATTCTTGTCAACAACCTAGCTGAGTCAGAAAAACGAATTATCAGAAGAATCGAAAACACCTGTATAAGATTAATTCGTTGAAAACTGCCATTATTTTCAACGGAATAATAATAATAATAATAATAATAATAATAATAATAATAATAATAATAATAATAATAATAATAATAATAATAATAATAATAATAATATACTTCGAAGCAAACCCTCTCTCAAGCATACTTTATTAAAAGTAATGGCTATTTCAGCAGTGTTACACTTGTAGAGATTCTTCTCTATTTTCCGAATAGCGGCTTTTTCCGTGCTACTTAGACAGGCTAGTAGAGCGCCTTTAGAGGTCATGTTCAAATACAGTCAAAATTGGTGTATATATTTGAATTTTACAGATAAACTATGATCTATGATACAATAGTCATCAAAGTCATTAACGATTCGTCTGTCTGTCTGTCTCTCTCTCTCTCTCTCTCTCTCTCTCTCTCTCTCTCTTCCCTCTCCTCTCTCTCTCTCTCTCTCTCTCTTGAAGCAGAAACAAATAACCTGACATATCCATGAGCAAGACTAGTAGAAGAGCTTTTGGGGATACAAACACTAACACCACCATCACAACCAACCCAACAGAAAACAAAACAGCAACCACCTTCGAGAAGGTGCCTGGAACAGCATATCATGGTGATGAGATCTCTCTTGAGTAAACTGACAGATGGCAGAAAAGAGGCTAAGAAGCAAGAAAACAAGGGAGGAACTGAATGAGAAATATAAAGTATATTAAAAGGGACTAAATAACACAACAGAAGATATAAAGCAGAGGCTTACAGCCAAAGCACATAAGATCCAACAGTACAAGAACAGGAATAAAGAATACCAACAGAACAAATTCTTTGGAACCAACCAGAATAGACTGCACAGCCTTCTAAGATGGGAAGACAACCAACAGTTAATTCCTGAAGCTGAACTGAGTTAGGGACTGGGAAAAAATGCAGAACATGACACCAGGAAGTCAAGACAGAAGAAATGGGGAGAATAAAACAAATTCACTGAGATCATGACAGACACAATCGGGCACCAACTAAAGAAAATGCTCAACTGGAAAGCGGGAAGTCTGATGAAGTACATGGATACTGGCTCAAAAACTTCAAGTCCCTACACCCACGAATAGCAGAACAACTCCAGCATTTTATCACAAACTACCATGTACCCAAATGGATGACCACAAGGAGGACATCCAAAGTACAAAAAGATAAAAACAAGGAAAATATAGCATTTAACTGCAGGCCTATCAGTAATGTGAAAGTTACTAACAGGTGTCGTCAGTGAAAGTCTATACAACTACCTGGAGGATACAAACACCATCCGCTGCCAACAGCAAGGCTTCAGAAGGAAGTGTAGGGGCACAAAAGACCAGCTCCTGATAGACAAAATGGTAATGAAGGATAGTAAGAGAAGGAAAACCAACCCAAGCATGGCATGGATTGACTACAAGAAAACCTTCGACATGATACCACCCATGTGGCTAATAGAATGCTTGAAAATATATGGGGCAGAGGAAAACACCATCAGCTTACCGAAAAATACAACGCACAACTGGAATACAGTACTTACAAGCTCTTGGATAAGACTAGCAAAGGTTAACATCAGGAGAGGAAATCATTCAAGGTGACTCACTGTCCCCACTACTCTTCATAGTAGCCATGATTCCACTGAAAAAATGTACTGCAGAAGATGAATGTTGGGTACCAACTCAAGAAATGAGGCAACAGAATTAACCATCTGATGCTCAAGAACGACATTAAGCTGTATGGTAAGAGCATGAAGGAAATAGATTCCCTAATCTTGACTGTAAGATTTGTATCAGGGGACATCTGGATGGAGTTCGGAATAAAAAAATGTCCCTTAGTCAACATACAAAAAGGCAAAGTAACATTGACTGAAGGGGTAAAGCTACCAGATGGGAATTCCATCAAACACATAAGTGAGACAGGCTACAAATAACTGGGAATAATATAAGGAGAGGATATAAAACACCAAGAGACAAAGAAAAGATCAGGAAAGAATGAGACTTAAAGCAATACTCAAGTCAAAACTCAATGCCAGAAATATGATAAAAGCCCTAAAAATAAGGGCAGTACCAGTAATCAGATACCGTGCAGGAGGAGTGGTGTAGATAAAGACTGAACTCTGCACCATAGACCAGAAAACTAGGAAGCACATGACAATATGCAAAGCACTAGACCCAAGAGCAACTACAGACAGACTATACATAACACAAAAGGAAGGAGGGAGAGGTCTACTAAGCATAGAGAACTGTGTCAACATTGAGAGCAAAGCACTGTGGCAATATCTGAAAACCAATGAAGATGAGAATGGCGAAGGAGTGCATGGGAAGAAGGTGTAATAAAAGTATACTAAGACCCAGAAATACACAGACAGGAGAATGACAAACAGAAGAGAGGGATGACACAACAAACCAATTCATGGGCAGTAAGAGACAGAATAAAGAACTGGCCAGTGATAAAGCATGGCAATGGCTGCAGAGGGGAAAAAGCAAGAAGGAAACAGAAGAAATGCTAATTGCGGCACAAGACCAGGCCCTAATAATCAGTTATGTCCAAAGAACGATAGGTGGGAATAGCATCTCACCCATATGCAGGAAGTATATATGAAAAACGAGACCATAAATCAAATAGGAAGCGAATGTCTGACACTTGCACTAACAAGTACAAAAAGAGGCATGATTCAGTAGGAAACGCCCTCTACTGGATCCTGTAAGAAACACCAGCTACCTTGCAGCAGTAAGTGGAATGGAAACCAACCTGAGGGAGTGATAGCAAACGATCAAACAAAGATCATCTGGCACTATGGTATCAGAACAGATAGGCTGACCAGCGTAGAAGAGAAAGAAAGAGAAAAGATTGATAAGTATCAAGACCTGAAAACGGAAATAAGAAGGATATGTGATATGCCAATATAAATTGTACCCATAATCATAGGGACACTAGGCACAATCCCAAAATCCCTGAATAGGAACCTGGAAAAAATAGATGTCGAAGTTGCTCCAGGACTCATGCAGAAGAGTGAAGAGTGTGCTCCTAAAAACAGCGCACAAAGTGAAAAAAGTGATGGACTCATAAGGAGGCAGAATGCAACCCAGAACCTCTCATTATGAAAACCACCAAGTCGAATAGAATGATTGTGATAGACCGATCAAAAATAAATAAAAAAATTAAAAAATAGATAAAATAAATACATCAATAAAAATATTGATGATACTAATTTGGCGTGGAATAAAACTGATTTAATATAATCGATAAGACTTTTCATACGTCTTCATGCCTGATAACCCAGAATGCCACACATATTAGCACATAAGTATATAATATATCTGTATTAGGTACAGTTATTAAGATAAATCTCTAAGCATGTGTTTAAATTGCACATGGTATTGTAAAACGTTGCTCCTGAGAGAATATTTGAAATTCGGGTAGTACGGCCTCGAGTTTTATAAGTATTACACATGGTATGAAAAAGGTTAGTACCTGAAGTCGAATTTATAATTCCAAAGCGATTTTATGTTTATCTTTATATTTAGGACAATGATTCAGTGGGATGTTTCAATCCCATAACGATAAAAAAAGGTAGAACTTTTCTTATTGCATTAACAAGATATGACGAAGATATTCCAACCGTTAGAAAGACTCTCCCTTTGTGTTGAAATTATTATAATTTTCTTGAAGTCATTAAAGAGGTACTCACAAGATTTAAGGTTTAGCTAAGCAGCGCCTTTATATATATCAAATTCTCTATTATCCTCTGAAATACGTCTTACAGAAAGCTGGTAGTGATGGTTAATATTGTTACGTTGGTAAATAAATAAAGTTGTCCTAAATGTCTTACTGGAATATCATTAGTATGAGCTATAGTAGTTGACGAAACCATAAGCGCATTCATCATAAGCTAACTGAGTGGTCATGTGGTTACAGTCAACATGAATTAGTACCTTGCTTTAGATGATTGTGTAGCGATGTTTGAGAGTAATACTGGAGCCTATTTTGGTGGTAGGCCCAGTAATAACGTTTAGCTATTTTATCAAAAGGATCGGTGTTTATTTTGATAGCATTAATAACAACTAACCCTTTTATCTAATTCTTAGGTCCTGTCCATCAGTCAAAGTTCTTTCTGAATTCGAATTTCTTTTTTTATGTAAATATCCGGTGGAGGGGGGAAGGGGCGGATGGGGAGCGTAAAGACGTTCATCAATATGTGTGTGCGCATGAAATATTTTTACGAATCTATATCACGTTTTTGTAGAGGTCCAAATCATTAATTTCTTACTCATAATGTTTTTGTTCCAAATAATGTCAGTCGCTTGTCCTTTGAAAAAGAAAAGCGATCCTTATTTACACAAAAGTATTGGCATTTATGTTTCCCTATTCCACAATATCTGATCTAAGCTCACATTTCAGCACAACACAAATGGTGCTCAATATCACGGGCCGGCAGTAAGGACGGGTTATATCCGATATCCTACTCTACGTGATGCGTGATGGTCCAATCGCTGGACTCATTTCTCTTCCCGCCAAGAGTACGTGGACCGTCTTGCAAAGGAGAAATGCCTCATTCGTCTCCATTGCAACTTACAAAGGGATTTAACCGGAAATCAAATCGCAGAATGTAGGAGATCGAGAAGTTTGGCCTTCGTGGCATTTCAAACGCGTCTCCTGGAACCTGGTTTAATGGACCGGTGAATTTCATAGATATCAACATGTTTATCTATTAATAAAAAAACCAGCTTTACATCTTAATTTTGCCGGTAGATGAAAAAGGTATTTCTGATGTAGTTATCTGTAATAAATATGATGACTGCCTTTTTTTTGGCAAAAACATACGAGTAAACACTTGACAGTAAATTATATATATATATATATATATATATATATATATATATATATATATGTTATATATATCTATATATATATATATATATATATATATATATACTATTATTTCTATATAGTATATTATAATATAATATCTCTATATATATATATATATATATATATCTATATATATATATATATATATATAGATATATTATCTATATATATTATATATATAATACTATATATATATATTATATATATATATATATATATATATATATATATTATATATATATATATAGTATTGTTATTATATACATACATAATACATATATTATATATATATAATATATATATATATATGTATATATATACATACATACATATATATATATATATATATATATATATATATATATATATATAATATATATATATATATATATATATATATACTATACATATATATATATATATATATATATATATATATATATATATATATATATATATATATATTTATGTGTGTGTGTGTGTGTGTGTGTGTGTGTGTGTGTGAACTTTTAAAAACGACTTTACTCGAATGCTAGTTCGAAAATGTCAGATTTGTTAAGTGATCTTGTTACTCATGACGAGCTACGTAATAACCCGTTAACCACAGTGAATAGTAGTTTTGTTAAAGAGCTGAAATGTATCTTGAGGGGGAGGGATGACCTAATTAAGCAATTTACTGTCAAGTGTGCCAGTGTACCATATATGTACGGCTTGGTTAAGACCCATAAGCCAAAGAATCCCATTAGGCCTATTATAAGTTCAGCAGGTTCTGTGTCTTATAAATTGTCAAGTGGCTATTCCAAGTTCTTACGCCGGTTGTTGGTACAATATCATAGTGTAATATTAAGAATAATGTTGATTTTGTAGACAAACTTGGCAACATTAATGTAACTTTTGAGTTTAAAATTGTCAGTTTCGATGTTGTATCATTATTTACTAAAGTTCCAGTGGATGATTT
>NC_061091.1:39395202-39397702 GCF_015104395.2 Macrobrachium nipponense
TATATATATATATATATATATATAGATATAGATATATATATAATATATATATATACTATATATATATATAGTATATATATTATATATATATATCTATATATAATATATATATATATATATTATATATATAATATATATATATATATATATATATATATAATATATATATATATATATATATATATATATATATATATATATATATATATATAATATAATATATCTATATTATATATAATCTATATATATATATATATATATAATATATAGATATATATACGGGTTTTAGAGTCAAATGACACTCATTTTAACAAAATGAAACAAACTGCTAACAGGGAACCACACCTACCCTCGTTCTGTTGCAGAATCTTTCTGGGGAGTTAGCTGATAAGTAAATTAGGCAAATAAGCTCCCGTAATTACAAAAATATACTTTTTATTTCCCAAATCACCTAACATTAAAATGGAACAAGTCAATTAACGCTATCAATCAGACAACAGGACGCTATAAGTTCCATATCGATTCTGACATTACAAATCACCTCGATCTGGATGCTTTCGTAATTAGAATCGATATGGAAACCCCGTCTACCATGTTGGCCAATTCGAGCGTTTGACAGCACGTAGCCTTTTGTTATGAATAATTATCACATCGAACCGTGATCCATTTATATATCAATTCAAGCTACAAATGTCCTTTTAATATCTAAATTCACTTTACCTCCCAAATGATAATATTTTCATATATGTACCGAAGGGGAATTTTTTAATTGATAATAATTTCGTCCCCCCATGGGATCGAAACCACCGTCCAAGTGGACGGGGACGAAATCAGGGACAGTCAGTGACGCATCCAATCAGCCAACAGAGACGCTATAAAGTTCATATCGATTCTGACCTTACAAATCACCTCGATCTGGATGCTTTCGTAATTAGAAATCGATATGGAACCCGTCTACCATGTTGGCCAATTCGAGCGTTTGACAGCACGTAGCCTTTTGTTATGAATAATTATCACATCGAACCGTGATCCATTTATATATCAATTCAAGCTACAAATGTCCTTTAATATCTAAATTCACTTTACCTCCAAAATGATATATTTTTTGTTCATATATGTACCGAAGGGGAATTTTTTAATTGATAAAAATAATTTCGTCCCCCCCATGGGATCGAACCACCGTCCAAGTGACGGGGCGAAATCAGGACAGTCAGTGACGCTATCAATCAGCCAACAGAGACGCTATAAGTTCATATCGATTCTGACCTTACAAATCACCCTCGATCTGGATGCTTTCGTAATTAGAATCGATATGGAACCCCGTCTACCATGTTGGCCAATTCGAGCGTTTGACAGCACGTAGCCTTTTGTTTATTAATAATTATCACATCGAACCGTGATCCATTATATATCAATTCAAGCTACAAAAATGTCCTTTAATATCTAAATTCACTTTTACCTCCCAAATGGATATGTTTTTCATATATGTACCGGTGGGAGAATTTTTTGTTTTTTTAATTGATAATAATTTCGTCCCCATTGGGATCGAACCACCGTCCAAGTGGACGGGGACGAAATCAGGACAGTAGTGACGCTATCCAATCAGCCAACGAGACGCTATAGTTCATATCGATTCTGACCTTACAAATACCCCTCGATCTGGATGCTTTTCGTAATTAGAATCGATATTGGAACCCCGTCTTACCCATGTTGGCCATTCGAGCGTGTTGCCAGCACGTAGCCTTTTGTTATGAATAATTATCACATCGAACCGTGATCCATTTATAATATCAAATTCAAGTACAAATGTCCTTTAATATCTAAATTCACTTTACCTCCCAAATGATATATTTTCATATATGTACCGAAGGGGATTTTTTAATTGATAATAATTTCCGTCCCCCCATGGGATCGAACCACCGTCCAAGTGGACGGGGACGAAATCAGGACAGTCAGTGACGCTATCCAATCAAGCCAACAGAGACGCTATAAAGTTTCATATTCGATTCTGACCTTACAAATCACCCTCGATCTGGATGCTTTCGTATTAGAATCGATATGGAACCCCGTCTACCATGTTGCTTGAATTGATATATAAAGGGATCACCGGCGGTCGATGTGATAATTATCATAACAAAAGGCTACGTGCTGTCAAAACGCCGAATTGGCCAACATGGTAGACGGGGGTTCATATCGATTCTAATTACGAAAGCATCCAGATCGAGGGTGATTTGTAAGGGTCAGAATCGATATGAACTTATAGCGTCTCTGTGGCTGATTGGATAGCGTCACTGACTGTCCTGATTTCGTCCCCGTCCACTTGGACGGTGGTTCGATCCCATGGGGGGACGAAATTATTATCAATTAAAAAATTCCCCTTCGGTACATATATGAAAATATATCATTTGGGAGGTAAAGTGAATTTAGATATTAAAGGACATTTGTAGCTTGAATTGATATTTAAATGGATCACGGTTCGATGTGATAATTATTCATAACA
>NC_061091.1:39402702-39410202 GCF_015104395.2 Macrobrachium nipponense
TATGTGGCTCTTTTGTTAGTGGGTTAATGACGTCCCTTCTTCTTCTTCTTATTCCTCCAGGACCTGGCTATACCAGTCCTAGGAGTAGACGGAGGCACCGACTTTGGGGTAAGGCCAGAAACGCCGTCAGAAGCAGAGGCAGTGGTAGACTGAGGGATTGCAGGAGAACACCCTACTTCGGCATCTGCAGCAACTGTCGTAGAGGTGGAACCTACTGCAGGGGAGGCCCTAACTTCAGCTGCTGTGACAGCCGTCGTAAGGGTAAGACTCTAGGCTGCTCCCCTGGTCGGCAGTTCCTGGTTTTCCAGAGGAGGTATGAAGGTAAGGTATGCCGGAGGTTCATCCTCGGGCGACAGAGGTGATGTTGAAGAAGGCTTATGGACTTGGGATTGGGCATGGGCTGCGGTAAGCTCCATGCCTGTTGGAGGATCTCCTGTAGGAGGATCCTTGATAAGGTTAGGCACCGGCACTAGTTCGGGGCCAGGCGCAGAGGTCAAGTTCTGTGATGGCTCTATGTCCAGGCTGGACAGAGCTTGGCATTGCTCAGTGCTGCCAAGTGGCACTGGCAGAGAGTTGAGGTCGACTGGACCTGTGACAGGTATCGGAGGTGCAATATCTCTCAGCGGGCCCTTGGTAATGGGAGACAGAGGCTCCTGTCTCTTGTGGAAGGCTAAGCCTTGTGGAATATGGTCAGTGTCCACTACTAGTAATGGGCTAGGGCACCTAGGCCAATTTGTGGAGTGCCCTAGTTCGTTGCAGGTTTTTCAACGGAACTGTGAATGATCAATCTCCCTCCTTGGTAACCGGGGAGACAGTTGGTGGACGTACTTCCTGGAGGAAGTAGAATTTCGATGACTCCTTGCTTTGGAGTGATTTGACGTGGGGTTAGGACCCCTAGGCTTTTTGAAAAGAGAGGGACTCTTCATGTCTTGCCCTAGGAGGAGGTCGTAACCTCCTGGAATGTAGCTTGCAACTGCAAGGGTACAAACTTTGGAGAAGTGAGGTCTGGTGACTCTCAATTGTATGGTCGGAAGGATCAGCTTGATATGGTTGATACCTTCAATGGTGATTAACCCTCTTACGCCGATTGGACGTATTAAACGTCGAGTCAAAATGTCTCCCGTATGCCGATTGGACGTATCATACGTCGGCTCAAAAAAGTTTTTTTAAAAATTCGCGGAAAAATACTTTTAGGCCTACCAGCCGAAAACTTTTGTATCACGCGCCTTGGGGGATGCTGGGAGTTCACGGATCAAGGCGTTGTTTTGTTACAATCGCTACGCAGGCACGCAAGCGCGAATTTCTTTCTTATCGCACTAAAAAGTATCAGTGACACATCTCGGAAATTATTTCGTCACTTTGACATAATTATTGCACCATTTTAAATTATCCTTTACATGAAGTATTATATATGAAAATGTGCGCAATTTCATGCACAATACAACAAAAAAATACTCATGATTGTAGCTTTTATCAGTTTTGAAATATTTTCATATAAATAACGATAAGTGCAAAAATTTCAACCTTCGGTCAACTTTGACTCTACAGAAATGGTCGAGAAACGCAATTGTAAGCTAAAACTCTTACATTATAGTAATATTCAATCATTTGCCTCATTTTGCAAACAAATTGGACGTCTCTAGCACAATATTCGATTTATGGTGAATTTATGAAAAAACTTTTTCCTTAACGTTCGTGCGATAACTCTTCCGATAAATTTTTTCGTGCGATTGTCCTAATGTTTGCACCCTTTTAAATTTGTCGTTACATAAAGTTTTATATATGGAAATGTGCGCAATTTCATGCACAATACAACAAAAAACAACCCATGGTTGTAGCTTTTATCAGTTTTGAAATATTTTCATATAATAACGTTAAGTGCAAAACATTTCAACTTTCGGTCAACTTTGACTCTACCGAAATGGTCTCGAAAAAAAACGCAATGGTAAGCTAAAACTCTTATATTCTAGTAATATTCAATCATTTACCTTCATTTTGCAACGACTTGGAAGTCTCTAGCACAATATTTCGATTTATGGTGAATTTATGAAAAAAAAAACATTACGTTCGCGCGGTAACTTCCGAAAAAATCAGAATTTTTTTGTGCGATTGTCGAAATGTTTTTGCACCATTTAAAATTAGCTGTTACATAAAGTTTTATATATGAAAATGTGCGTAATTTCATGTAGAATACAATAAATATGATTGAAGGTTGTAGCTTTTCTCTTTTCGAAATATTTGCATATAAATCACGATAAATAGAAAAAAAACCACGTTCGGTCAAATTCTGACTCTACCGAAATAGTTGAAAAAACGCAATTGTAGCTAAAACTCTTACGGCCTAGTAATATTCTGTCATTTTTCTTCATTTTGAAACAAATTTGAAGTCTCTAAAACAATATTGTGATTTATGGTGAATTTTTGAAAAATATATTTACCTTCACTTCGCGCGCCGATTCGCGGCCGCAAGTCTCCGAAATACGTACATGGCATTATCCTAATATTTGCTCCTTTTCATATTAGCCTTTTTATAGAGTTTTCATATCTATGTGTGCAAATTCATGAAAGAATACAATAAAAAATAATTGAAGGTTGTAGCTTTTTCCATCTTTGAAATATGTCCATATAAAAAAATATATATATTAAAATTTCGACATTCGGTCAAATTTAACTCGTCCGAAATGGTCGAAATCTGCAATTCTAATCTAAAACTCTTACAGTATCAAATATTCAATCATTTTGTCTTAATTTTGAAAACAAATTGGAAGTCTCTAGAAACATTATTTAGAATTACGGTGAATTTTTGAAAATAACATTTTTTTACGTCCGCTCGTTACGAATTCGTACATCATTTTGTGATATTATTTTTCCGGTGTTGCTTTTATTTGTTTTACAATGTATTATATATCAAAATGATTGCAATTTAGTGTACAATACAACGCAAAAAAAATGTAACTGGTTAGCTTTGACCGTTTTCTGCACAGCGTGATTTGAATACAATTATGTATGAAATTTTTTTTTTTCGCTACCATATATCGCATATTACATATGATAATGATATTATTTTTCATTTCTGATGGTTGCATTCTAAACTTCAGGCAATGAAAAAAAAAGGAGCCAAAAATGAACTCTTAATCTTCAAAAGTACGCGCGCTGTAATTTTTTGAAAAAATTATTTTTTCCACTTCCGTGCTCACTCCAAACCAGGCCCGGCATACAGGAGACGTTTTGATTTTTAGGGCTCCGGCGTAAGAGGGTTAATTGACGTCTATCGACGTTAGCCCTTTGGGGGATTTGGTCTTCCCGTATCAGGGAGATTTGAGCGCCAGAGTCGTCGTAGGCTCTGACGTGGATTGGCGGATAATGGCTTTGGAGGGGTGCGACGGTTATAGGGCCCTTAGCCAGGGGTCCTAGTAATGAGGGATTGGTAACGGCCATTGCGATGGCGGGAATATTGTGATTGGCGAACCTTCCGTAATTTGCAGACATGTGACCCTTGCGGCCACATTCTCGGCAGAACTTGTTCCAGAACTTCTTCCGTGACACTGGACGGTAAGGCCGAGATGGCCCCACAGGTTGCGAATCTGTGGAGTCACCAAGGCTGGCAGTGTGCTCTTGCACAGGTGAAGAGTCCTCTCTGGCAGTGATTTGAAGTGGGGAGGTTAAGGAAACCTCCGTTGAATCACTCTCGGAAACAAGTCCAGGGTTAACTGGGGGCTTACTTCTTCCAAAAGGGAGGAGCTAGGCGGTAAAATGGAAAGAGGCTGAGATGATGCAGAAGAAACTTTGGGCTCTGACACTGGGATAGGGCCAGGTTCACAAATAGAAAGGATGTCGGGGACATCAGAGGCACTAGCCTCTGAATCTAGAATTGAGGGTTGGTTATATGGCATGCTGCAGGTGTCTGGTACATCTTGTATTGGGAGTTGCGTCCATGGGAGATACGGCTTAAGTAGACCTCGGCCCAATATCACCTGGTAAACATCATGAAATGGGTCAACTACGCCCAGACGGCACAATGTGGTTTCCCTGGTCTCCTGGTCAAATAAGGGCATTTCCACCTTCAAAAGGACCGAAGGAACATAATAGAGATTACTGTCAATCCATTCAAACTGAATTTCTTCATCCGTCTGGACTTTGGCACCCCTAGGCAATGCCTTTCTAGCAATAAGGGAGACTTGGGCTTCGGCATCGGCCATGACTTGTACCCACCGATAGGCCGTAGGAGACTGTTCAACGGGCAGGGCTACATGGTAGCCTTGGAGAAGTTCACCCTGGAGGCTCTCATCCCATGGTAGGGATCGACTTGGGCACTGGTCTGAATCGACAGCATGCCACCTCTTACCGGGAGTCCAAGCTCATGGTCTGGGGCTTGGAAGCTTGCCGAGAGATTTCGTCATCTCTGAGAGCTAGCTCATGCCTTCTCTCTTCTTCTCTTTCCTTCCTTTCTGCTTCTCTTTCCTTTCTCTCTGCTTCTCTGGCTTTTCTCTCTGCTTCTCTGGCTTTTCTCTGGGTTTCTTTTTCTTCCCTTTCTTGCAGGCGCGCGGCATCCTGCTGTGCCTTTATCCACTGGGCAAGTGCTGGCCCAGTGTAACCGGCCTCCTTGCCCAGAGTTATGAGGGTTCGGAGCTTCTCTAGCTCTATGGCAAAGAAGTTGCGGGAAGCAGGGGAAGACATTTCCCTTAGGCTGCAGTAGAGGCTCGGATGAAAATGAAAATAATGGCCAGGAAGGGTACTGAATGGAATGGGAGTGCCTACTGTGTAACGTGGCACTCACTTGGAAATGGGTTCTGCAAGGTGGTAATGAAAAGTCTTAATAGACTGGGTGCTCTGTGCACTTGGGAAGCGTCCTGTAAGTTGGTGGCACTTCTGGAATGGCACCTTCTGATGAGGCGGAAAATCAATTAGAGTGTGCGGCGTACGTCACACTTAAGGGCGTTCCTCATTTGGGAGACGCTGGAATGGGCAACCTGTATGTCCAATACAGGTGCACAGCACTTATGGAGGCGTTCCTTGGTTGTGTGATCCGGGATAGCGGATACACTAATGGAATGGGCGTTCCGTAGGATGGACACGCAGGTATAGGGCTACCTGTATGTCTGTACAGGTACAATGGCACTTATGGAGGCGTTCCTTGGACAGCACTTAGGGCTGGTATTGCGGCACTTTGGGGAGGCGTTCCCTTGGTTGGGTGATCAGGGATAGCGGATACTCTAATGGAATGGGCGTTCCGTAGGACGGACACGCAGGTACAGGGCTACCTGTACGTCTGTATAGGTGCATGGCACTTCAGGAGGCATTCCTTTTGGACAGCACTAGTAGTGCTTCTATTGCGGCACTTTGGGAGGTGTTCCCTTGGAGTGTTCTGAAGGATCACTGACCCTTGTACACGGACACACTAATTAATTGGGCGTTCCGTAAGGATGGACACGCAGGTCAAATTGCTACCTGTACCGCTGTACAGGTGCAATGGCACTTCAGGAGGCGTTCCTTTTGGCACTGGTAGCGTGCTGGTGTGTCCCGTCAGACGACAATAAATGCAGTATACTCAAGTATACTGAAGAGAAATGGCACTGCTCGTGGCAGAGTGTAATGGTGGAGGAGAGAAAGTAAAAGGTGGGAGTACTTCAGCAGCCAGTCGATGGACAGTGCCAAGAATTAGGGGCACTGTAAAATGGTAAGGCCTGACGTGCACTGGTGGTATCCAGTCCTAGACTGGTAACGACTTCCTTGATGGAAGTAATGAAGGTTGCGGTGGCACACTGTGCGGTTTGTGCTTGCGGTATACGCAAGTCTTTTGGGATAAAGAAAATGAAAAGACCACTTGGGCAACGACAGGTAATGGTAATTTTAGAAATGCTCAGTCCTTTGCTGAAGTACTCAATAAATGAAATAAATGCTTGCAAAACTGCAATGGACACAGGCGCGTACGTATCACGCTCAGTGTAAATGGAAGACACAAGAGACAAAAATAATGTTAATGTTGCATGCGTAAAAGTTATGGACGTAGTACTCTTGGCTTCGTGAATTATAGGCTCTCTCTCTCTCTCTCTCTCTCTCTCTCTCTCTCTCTCTCTCTCTCTCTCTCTCTCTGAGAGGGTGAAAATGATATATGACGAACTCCCTTGTATTTAATTGAACTAATACTTTTAGTTTCAATATGATGCAATTTGCGTTAAATGACTTTTACTTACATTAACGTGTAATGAAAGAATTGATTTGGATAAGGTTTATGAAAACGATACCACGCTAGCAATGAACGATATTTACATTACTGGTAGCGGCTTGCGCTTATATGAAATGATTTGCGTTTTCATATGAAATTTACAACGATGCGTTTTACGTTAACAATTCTTGTAATTTTACTGCACTTTGAAAATTTACGTTAACTTTACGTAAGGTTACTAGGTCCTTGGGACAAGTGAAATGATGGTAAGGATTTTAAAATGAAATGTTAGCAAACATTTGTAAATGGAAAAGGGTACGTTCAGTACGAAGTGAAATGGAACTTTCGCTCAGCGAGCGAGTGAGCAATGCTAGGTGAAACGTGTGAGCAGGCTAGCAGAGCGGTATGCTATCAGCGATGGCGAATCAGCTGATTTTCTGTAAATGCGGAGGCGATATACAACACAAAATTCTAATTTCTTATTCAAGATGAATTACGTTAATTTCTCTGGCAGAATGATAGATACTAGTACCGAGATTAATATTATTTACGTTAAAACATCAAGACTTACGTTACTTTGCTTAAATCGTTAAGATAATGCTTAAAGGGATAAAAAACATGGATGCCGCTTTGAGCGAACCAAAGGTTGGCTGAGATAGCGCATGAGCGAAGCTTACGAAGCTGGCCTGAGAGAGCAAATACACTCAGCTTAAGCTGAGGGCTAAGCGGTTACCAACACTTGGAATGAAAACTAAGTTAAAATGAATTCCCCTAACATATCACAGACAAAAGAATTGTACACTTCTTTTTCTGTAACTATTAGTAGGACACTCCTAACTAGCTAGGCTTTCTAACACAACAATAAACCCTGTCAAAACACTTACTAGTTTGATCTAGTACTTTCTGGCATCTATCTAACACGTGCTCTTGTCTCGTCAGACGAGAACAATGCAAAATAACAGAGAATTAACTCGGCACTCTGGCCGTTACAATAATAACATTTCTACTAACACTCTTTTAAACACTTCAAAAATAAATGCTTAAACATACCTTAAGCTAACATTTGTTATAAATAATCATATTATATGAATGGTATACCTTACCGGGAGTCAGTGTGTGTCTTCCGCTGCAAGTGTGCTTTGATTTGCGCTTTGTAAAAACATTTACATTTTACGTTTTACAAGGGATAACGCGATTTACAAGCCAGGTTCGTGGCAAGAGTCGACATTGTTACGTATGAAGCCTGGCCTTGACAGCCTTGAATATGTAAACGGAAATAGTTGAGGGAAAACCAGAGTAAATTACTTGAACTTACCATAAAAAGGATTTAAAGT
>NC_061091.1:39417702-39435202 GCF_015104395.2 Macrobrachium nipponense
TTTCAGTCCGTAGATCTTAGCACGTTTAAATTTATTTGATTTACTGAATTTAGGCGCTATATTTCTGTTCAATTATTTTGTTTTTCCAGTTATAACTGAGAACATATAAATGTATCTAATTTGTGTCCTTTTTATTTGATCCTTGTTGTTAGTATTAGTAGTACTAATTATGAGTGTTAATTACAAAGAACATTTGACGTTAATTTAGGAATATGTTTGCAATTATGCATCAGTATAAAATCTTGCAAGCACCCTAAGAAAGCTGGAGGTCAGATCACGCCTTGTTTCAATTGATTCCTATATTCCGAACCTCACGCTGACACACACACATATTTTAAGTGCCCTCCATCGTCTGATTGCCTGAGTGCCTACATAAAAGTTATTTACACTATCGAAATCTCAAACCAGCAATTAACCCTAAATGAAAGTTGATTACTGAGTTTAAGCAAGTTCAAAATTTCAGTGGTATCAAGTAGCTTAGATTTATTTTTTTTATTCTCATAAATTAAATATCTTATCTAACTCATATTATATTTAATCATAAATTAAATATCTTATCTAACTCATATTATATTTATGGCTGTTCTCTCACTGGCACTGGTAGCAGAGCCAAACCATGAAGTGAGAGGCGACTCAGACTGGAATCTCTGGGAAGGACATTCGAGTCTTGGTCTGGCACTGGCATTAATGCATTGCCAGCCACAGGCAGGGTATCTAAAATGGGTTCAACTTCCATGATGGGCTGAATGTGGCACTTTACAGGTCACTCCAATGGCACTGGCAATGATTAAGGTAGATCTATGAGGACCGTTGGTGCTTATATAAGCTGCTGAGGGTTTTGTGCCCTCGGGTTGTCTGTACCTAGAAGAGGACTTAAAATCTTGTCCCAGGAGATAGTCATAACCTCCTGGGATGTAGGTCACTACCGCCAGCATGCATATTTTAGATCATTGAGGTCAAGTGACCCTCAACTGGATGGTAGGCAGAATCATCTTTAGATGGTTGAGGATCCCAGTCGTGACAACCTTATGTCGACTGACCTGAGCTCCATATGGGATGCAACCTTCCTTTATTATAGACATTTGCGCTCCGGAGTCATCACAAACAGAGATGGGACTCTTAGCTGGAGTTTCAATCTGAGAATCTCCATTTGGGGACTTGACTGGAGATGAGTGCCCTGGTTTATGGAAATGCGCACACACACAGGCACTGGGATGTCTGAGAGTTATCAGTAGGCAGAGACAAGGGGCAGATTTTCTTTGTAAAGGAACTGAGTTGTGGATGTTGGGTATCATACGTCTTGTCCCACACACAGCAATATGCAATGGTTTTGGATGCCTTGTCCACCAGATGGGGGCAAGGTCAGGAGGGGCACAGGAGAAGAAATTCTCTAATAGGAATAGCTTAAGGATCTCCTCTCTGGTAGGGGCTTTAGAGGCATCAACCCACATGTATGAACTGGAGTCTTCTTGGCCACCCTCTCTGACCAAGTCTGGCTGGCCCCCTTTGGTAAACCTCTCCATCTCTGCCTCCATCTGTCCAGGGTGGTTTCAAAAGCTTTTACTATTGCCACCTGGACAAGGGTGAGATCACCTTGCTCATCCTCCCTGAGAGCATTAATTGTGGTGAATGCCATGGCTTGTCATAGCAAGTTGGTAGGTCCAGTCTGCTGCTCCTCTTCTCTCCAGGGCTTCTCACTCTTTCTACCTCTCAGCTCTCTCAGCTTCTTGTCTCTTCTCTATTTGTTCTCCTTCCCTCTCTGCTCATTCTGCTTATGCTCTTTTCTCTAAGGCGAGTCATTCCTTCTTCTCTCCTCGTTCTGCTACCCTCTCTATTCGTTCAGATACTTCTCTTTTCTCTTTGGAGAGGCAGGTTTTCTCCCTCTTGGCAGTGGTTGTGGCTCTTCCTGCATTTATCCAGGCCACTAGGTCTTGGCCTTTCATTTGTAAAAGAAAAGGCTGAAATTTTTCTAGTTATTCCGGAGTTCTACATTTAACAAAATATTAAATGTAGAACCTTTGGTGTGGAGTGTAAAGAAATATCTTTATGCTTTTCGTATATTTCTGTTGTACCGAAAAGTACATTATGTCTTTTGTTTACTTTGATGGTGGTTGGAACTATGGGCATTTGTTTAATGGTAATTTGTTTTATGGTTATAGGATAATTTGCGACTTTGTTTACTATTGAGCCTGAATAGTTCTTGAAAATGACTGTTTGACAGTTAAATATCCACTCACTCTGCCTTTTGAGTATTTATATTCAGCGGTGCAGAATCCAGGCCACAGGCAGATTCCCGTAGGACAGTTTTTCCAGCGGAGGAGAGTCAGGATTCCAGTCCAGAGACCAGCACAGAAAGCAGTCCGGAGCGGAGTGGCACCAGACCTTTGAGATTTTCTGACATTTTTTTATCCTGGAGTTTTCAAGTGTCATGGAGCGATAAACTCCACTTAGGCCGAGCGATAGGATTTCATGTTCGGAGAGAGGCAACACGAGTAACTGGACTTATCATCTAACCACGAAAGACCAGGATCTAAAGAAACGTAAGTCAGTTGAGAGACCTTATGCAGGCTCAAAAGGATTGATCTGTTTCTTAGATATAATTTACGCTTATTATAGTTTAAATTATGGTCGCCAACACGTCAAAAAAATTAAAGTAAAGGATTTTATCATTATAATTACCATTATACTTATGCCTTTGGTTTATAAACCAGTAGTTTCATTTTGACTAAGATTAACTACGAACGTAATTCAAATATATTTTTTCTTATTTAGTAACGAGTGTTCATTTACGAAATTTATGTTTTCACGAAGCTACCTTGCTGAATTTCTTTCCCTTCTCGTTAAATTTGTCGATTAATTTCTTACGTTAAATTGATTCTTTTCAAGAGGTGTATATTCTTTTTTATTATTTTAGGTCCTTTACATATGGTAGATGAGTTACTGTGGAGAGGAAGTGGTGCATACATCCGAAGACAGCTTTTTGGGTGATTTCTTCTCAAGACGAGAAACGGCAGTTCAACATCTATAATCTCACTTATTAAACTCAATAGTTTTCTTTGTCTTTGGTTTAAATCCTCACTGTCAATTCATAATTTTTATCATATCATTCCCCTTATTTCCCCACTTCTGAAAGAGCCTTAACTTCATCAAAGGCAGTGGTAGCCATGGTGAAGGCATGAAATAATGGGTGGCTCAGAACCATTTCTTCCATTCCACAGAATAGAATGGAGGAAATGATCTTCAGGAAAGTACAAATATTCTTAGTTTGGGTTTTATATGAGCTCCATAAACTCAGAGTTGCGATGAATGCTTGGAGGTTTGTTACAAACTGAGGAAGTAAGTTATCGATCTTCCTAAAAGACACAGGTTATTCTATTAGGAATTTGAGTTAATGATTCACGGCACACGGTCTGAAAAGACTCAATATGTCTGAATAAGACTTAAGATTCGGGATGACTGAATTTCATTGCCAAGTCCGGTAAATACACATGCTGGTCCCAAAACGGGACGGATACTTATCTCAAAAGACGGAGATTAGCAAGTAGACAAAGGTTTTAAATGCAAAATTCATGCAAGGGCTTGGAATAGATGACCCCGAAGTCTTGGAATTGTCAGGTACAAAAGCCTTGGAAGTGGCAGGCATGAGGCCTCAGAATTGACATGCATGAAGCGTGGATTTAGCAGGCACAAAACCTTGGAACTAGCAGGCACTAAGCCTTGGAATTGTCAGATATGAGGCATTGTAATTGACTGGCAATTAGCAGGCACAAGACCTAGGATTTTGGTAGACAGTAGGCCTTGGAATTAGTAGGGAAGGGGGCTTTGGAATCTTGCAGGAACTAGGCCTTAGAATTCGGTAGGCATGGGGATCGTGGAGTTTGGCAGGCACTGGGACTTGGAATTAGGTAGGCACAGGGCTGTGGAATTTGGCAGGCACTAGGCCTTAGAATTTGCAGATGCAAGGTGTTGGAATAAATATGGACATCTTGCAACGCAAGCTTAAAATGAATTTGGACTTAGAACAGTCACCTACCGGTATGATAGGTTAGTAAATAAATGATGATAATGGGAAAGAATGGAAACGCTCTACCTCAGATATGTAGTAATGGTTAATAATTTTTCTTCTCGCAAAGAATAGTGAAATATGGTAAAGAGCATCGACTCAATCGGTAAAGTAAAAATAAATAACCATTGGATATGGCAAAAACAGAGAGATCATTAGGTGTGGTCAACAGAGGCAAATAGCTGACCATACAGAGCTAAATTAAGAGTTAATTGTCTGCTCTGGAAGGGGGAGGGAGAGGGTGAGGGGGAAGAGAGGGAAAGGGGAGAGGTTGGAAGGGGTGGGGAAGGTAAGAGAAAGTGAAAGTGGAGGGGGATGGAAGAAGGAAGGTGGAGGGAAGGTGTGGAAGATGGGAAGGGGAAGAGGAGGGGGAAGGTGGAAGGCGATGGAAGAGGGAAAGGGATGGGGATGATACATCTAAATTAACATTTGATGCTCCTCCTGAAGGGGAAGGGGAAGGGGAAAAGGAGGGAAAGGGGAAGGGGATGAAAAGGGAAGGAGAGGGAAGAAGGAAGGAGAGGAAACACAGAAGGGGAGGGAAAGGACACAATGCTCAGAAGGGGAGTAGAAAGGGAAGGATGTGGAAGGATGTGGAAAAGGGAAAAGGAGGGGGAGGACACAGATAAATTAGAATATGATCACTATTTTGGAAGGGGGAGAGGGAGGGCGAGGCGAAGGAGGAAGGAGGGGGGATGGGTTGGTAAGTGGGTGGGGGATAGGTTTGGACCACAGGGAAGAGGGAAGGGGGAGGTGGATGGAAGACAGAAGGGGATGGAAGTGGGAAGTGGCAGGGGTTAAAGAATTTCTGAGTCAAAGAATTTCTGAAAGATCCGAAGTTTCATTCAAAGCCTGAGATACTGGGAGAGGTCACTGTAGGGTCATTAGAGGTCACTGCTGACCTACTGATCATATAAGATTGTATTGTCATCGGGACTGAGTGCCATGCAAAATTTCAAGTTAATCGGATGAAGGGAACAGGTCGAAAGGTGTTACAAGATTTGATCAAACACAGACAGTTCTCCTCTTCAGTACTATACACATAATCATAACCATACCCAACCCATAGCCATATCTGTATCATACCCATACTCATACTCATAATTGTACTATAACCATACCCATATCCATATTTATACCCATCACATACCCATACCCATACCTGCACCATACCCATGCACATATCCATATTAATATCTTTAAGCCTTAAAGACTCTTGGATCATGTGAAGCAGTTTTTAGCCCTAAAAGCCTCCATCTATCACTACGCTGCATTTACTATTAGTCTTGGATCCAGCATAAAGTATCCAAAAAATTTATGTTCACAGAGTTTCAAAGTAATTTTGCTGTCTATGAGCATGAAATATCAAAATTATTTTTGGTAGACATTTATAATAATGGGACATGTTCAGGACCTGTAGCCATTTTAGAAAATGCCTGCTCCAAACACTGAAATTACCAAACATTTTGTATGTTATTGTATGAAAAGGACTGATAAAGTGATATTTTGTATTTTAATGCTGCTAGATAACGTGAATTCATTAAAATATATGAATATGTACTCACTCTCCATTAAAGGGAGCCATGAAATGGTCATGGACTCTTAGACTGGGGAATTAGAGTATATGTAGCCTCTCCTTCCCCAGTTTGAGCATTGTCACTGGAGGTTTAGGGCATGGATTTGTAGTTTTCAGCTTTGTTCTATTAATCTTCCACTCTTTTATACTTTCTTCCTTTTTAAGGCAGTGTATGACCTTTGTTACTTCATAGCTTTGACTCTTTTTAAATTGCCATAAACTTAGCTTTACTGAATACCTTCATCTTTCAATTTAAATTGTTCCATTATATTCCATATACATTTTCAGTGTTCTGTCTAACTAGTGTCTTCTTTTTTCAGTTTCCATGACCTTTGACCTCGTGACACGATATAATTCTTAATAATTTAGTGACTCATTAATTATTTTCCATTTGGCTGCCAGTTCTGCATTATGATTGTTTAACCAAACCAAACCTATTCAACATTTCAGATGTTTTTAAACAGATATATTTGCATTATCTCTCCAGAGAAGTTGTTCTTAAGTTGAATTGATAATGTCTTTTATGTTTCATTACATGAAAAAGAACATTTGTAATACACACATCAATTGAGGTTTGACTTCCTACTTCTACATCTTTTGGTTTTAAAGCCATTACAGTCGCAAACAATAGGACATCAGGAAATGGTTTGTAGGTATTTTGAAGGTGTAAGGAGGCCTTCAGATTCTTCCCATCCGTAGTCAATAGGCTCAAGCAAGACTTTTCCAAAAGAGTAACAGCTTCACGAACAGCAAGGAATGTTCTTTGTATATGTGCTTTTATGACTCTGGGTGTTGGTGGAAGAGTAGGTTTTTGTTGTGGTCTTTGAATCAAAGTTTATCAAACGTCATAACTTGTGCCTGAGTTGAGCAGACCTTATCAAGATATTTCTCAAGATTCTGTACATCAGTGTAAAAAAAGTTATGTTTCGTCAAAGTTGGTTAGATTTAACACTGTATCAACAGCCAATGCACCATGCTTCGTGCCTATCTTGCTGAGAACATCATTCCCAGAGGCTAAATATGCTTTGATTATCACACAACTTGAATGAAGGCCAAGTCTTTTCTGGAGAGCAAGGAGTGGTAGGAATCGTTGTTTCTCACCAGTTCTGAACTGTATCCAGAGTTCTGACAGTCCGTTTGCATTCAAATGCATCAATGTAACGCAGCATGATAGCAATGACATCTGTGCCATTTGAAAGCAAGACAACCCTCTTAGTGTTGCATTGAGCTGCCAAGTTGACATGTGGAACTAATCACAAATCTACCTCCTTAATAAAATTCTTTAGTTCCATTAAGGTATAGGCTTCACCATTTGTATAACTCTGAGCTGGAAGAACTTCACCATTCATTATAACTCCACTCACTACAAGTGATGTATTAATCTGTGCTGAGTATATCTTGGCTTTAGTGCAAACGAGACTCTGTAAATTCTCTTTGTTAGTTGATGATGTCCAGAATTTCTCCAATTGGACAGGCACTGGTGTTCCTGAAGAGTATGACCCCAAGCCCATGCTTCCTGAGGTCGATGCTCTTCGGATTCTTTCTGAATCTTTGGTTGACATTTCTAAATAACCGTCTAAGCCAATATGGATTTCTTGTGCAGAACATTCAGACTTTGCTTTTTGGAAGATGGCCAAATGTTCTCTGCGTTGTCATCCCTACCATAAATATTTGTGACATGAAATCAACAAGTACAGTTGGTTCAGGCCTGGATATAGTTCAAATAAATAGTCTTCTGTTGAGAGATTCTTATCTAGTTATTCTATAAGCGGGTGCTTTGCTGGCTTCTTTGGAAAGTCACCATCAAATAATGGACTTGTGTGAGGTAAATCATGCTATAAGATGTCCTTCATGGTCCCTCCATGTTGTCTGGCAATCACAAGCCTGTTTTGTTCTAAGCAAAGCAACAGTGACTTTGCAGTCATTGATACTGCATTAGTTTGTTTACTTAGCCCCTAGGGAAGTTAAAATTTGGTCGGTTAATGCAAGATATTCTATCTCACAGTTTCTTTTCTTTAGTAACTTATCCCTCATTGCGATATGATGTATAAGCATCTTCTCCATGATTCATTACATTGCGAAGCCATGTTTTTACATTGTCATCAACACTATACATTATGACAAGGTTATGAAGGCCTACACTTTGAGTGACATCAAAAGGATTGCCCTTTGTTTCTAGGAAATGCAGTAACTGAGAGACATTTCGGTCAGACAGTTTCGTGTTTCTCCCAGTAAGTTCACGATGGCAGGTCTCTATATGTTCCATCACTTTAACATTTGTCAGTTCACAAAAAATATTGCTTAGGTCAAGGACCTCGTGATAGATAAGTTGCCATTGAGTCACACACTCACTTCTCCTAGTCTGCCCAATGATTCCTTTAGAGCTTTTCTGTGATCTTTATATAGTCTGCTCAAGTTTTACATCTGGAGCAACTGTGTAAGGGTTACATTAAAATAAAGAATGTATGTACACATTCTGTAGAGTAATGCATATTACCCAGAACCAGGCCAGAGACCAAAGAGGTCATGCAGAAAGATTGACCAAGCCCCCAGTGTGTGAACACTTGGGATCAGCATTATCAGCATTTGGCAATAACATCAACAATGTCTTCTCTAGGAATCATGTTGACTTTCCCACAAGACGATGTGCCTACGTGACTAACCTAGTTACGTATGTTAGTTCATCTGTCTGTATATTGAGCAGTGTTTGCTCTCCTATGATTTTGTAAACGAATTGTATCTCAGACTTCACCTTCCTCTCGTAGTTTAAACATCTATTCAAAACCTTCTTTGCATCTATCCAACGATGTAAGCAAGAAGAATATATCTTATATTTTGTACCATGTGTTTCCATTACTTAACCTCCACATCAGAAAGAAGCAAATGGAATGAAACTTAAAGAATATCTTCACAGTCAATGGAGACTTAGCTAAGAATGAATGGTGTTATACCAACTGACGTCTGTTATGCAGACCAAAAGAACAACCTGGTGCCTCGTTTGAAAATAACTACGAGGACACCAACAAACGGTGGTAAGCGGCTCTGCCGAAGACTAACACTGGTGGCAGATTACGAAGACTTACAAATGGCAGCAAAGCAGTTAAACTCCACCATAAAACTTGAAGGCAGAATGTAAACATTATCAAACATCAGAAACCTTCTATGATGTCAAGCCAAAAGAATCTACCTTCAACATTGTGTCTCATGCGACGGCGCTAATAACTTTGTTGTTGTATGTTGGACGTCATAGACAGAGTGGAACTTCGAGAACTCCTGCCGACGTGTCTTCTGCAGAGGATCATCAACAGCCCAACGAATCAGAAAACAGTCATTCTACTAACAAAACAACGCACGACTAAGCGAACTGGGTCACAAGGAAGCATAGACAGAAGGAGCGAAGGCCATGACGTCATGAAAACACCACCGACCTTCCCTTAAATATCAGCTAAGTAAACCTTTTTATTCATTCGGTGTGTAACTTTGGTGTTCTTCTTATGTAGGTCGAGAGATCGGTGTTCCTGGATGAGTTATGTGACATCCTTAATCTTACTTTTCTTGCCGGAACCTATCTTCATCTTTTGGTTATTCGTCCCTGCAGGCCTTTTATCATTGTTTTATGCAAAACCTTTTTTTCAGAGGTTCTCCTGAAATATTTTATCTTATCTTATGTGCTTAATTTTATTATATTCAGGGACACATATTTATTTCTGTTATACATTGTCAATATATAGCATAAGTGTTTACACAGTGGACGTGTGTATTCTTACAGATATTTTGATAGGGTTGCTAGGAGTTGTAGTGATAAGTAGAAACCCAAAACAAAGATGGCCACCCCTGCACCCAGTAACCCGATGGAATCTTACATATCATCAGTGGATGCTCATTTAAAAGCAAAATGCATCACTTTACCGTCCCTACAGCAACAGAAAGCTAAGAACTTCATTGACTTTGCAAAAGAGGATGCAGGATCCTACCTTAGGGGGGTTTCATTCCAAGAGGCAAATACATGGGATGAATTTAAAATTAAGTTACGCTCCGTATATGGCAGCGAGGAATCCTTGGATGTGGTTTTAGCATTGAGGAATGATTTTAATTTACTCTCTATGACTCATCTTAACTTGGTGGAAAGGGCAGCACTTGTTGCAGACCGTTTGAATGAATATCTAGATAATTTGAATAATTCTTCTTGGGTTACGGGGATGGACATGGCTGTATAGGACTTTATTAGACTTACATACTTAAAAACAGCCATGTTACCAGAAGCCTTGGTACGTTAATTGATGAAGAGCTATTGCCCAACAGCACGGAATTAGACATCTACAAACAAATTAAGAAACATATGTCTAAATGTGCAGGCCTAGATCTCTCACTTGTTCAAGTTTTTGCAAAGAATCAAAGTAAATCACAGCAAGTAAATGTAGTTGATTGTAATGCAGCAAGGATAACTTGTTTTAACTGCAAGAGGTTGGGTCACATGATTGCAAATTGCCATATGCGTTATTGTTCAATTCATAATAGCTCAAGTCATGCTTTGCTTGATATTTTTCACGCAATTAGCATCAAGGTAACGCTAAAAATACACAGACCATTTCCAATAATGATGAGAAGAATCCAGATTATCACAAAAAGAAACAAGTAAACAGTAACTCAGAATCAGAAACAAACAAATCAGGCTCCTATGAACTCGGTTCCTGGTCCGTCTAACCAAACAATCAAAGTCAGTCAAATTTTCCGAGTGTCCAAAGCAAATAAAATACAGGCAGTCCCCGGCTTACGACGCGACGTTCCGAGGTTACAACGCTTGTAAATAGACGTCATTTCTAGGGTTATGACGCATGTTCCAGGGTTACGACACATGTTCCAGGGTTACGACGCCTACAACGCTCATCTGGGAGATGAAATATGACACCAAAAATGCAAAATAATCAATATTTTAAGGTTTTTTGATGAAAAATGCCATAAGAATGCAGTTTACATAGTTTTCAATGCACCCAAAGCATTAAAAGTAAGGTTTTCTTGGGATTTTTGATAATGTTCCGTCTTACGATGATTTTCGGCTTACGACTTGTCTCAAGAACGGAACCCCCGTCGTAACCCGGGGACCGCCTGTACCACGTAATTAACTCCAGCGCGGGTGGGGGGGTGGAGAGAGGGATGTTGGGTTGTCTGCATCAACATCCTTTGAAATAAAAAATAAATCTAATCATCTAGAAGATTTATGTGAAACACAGAATTTTCCTATGAATCACACGACTATCCAAAAAATCAGTGTAGTATCCCGTAGACTTTCATAGAATTCATGCAATCATCAGTAATGATGAAATACGCACTGCTTTACACGCCGTAAATCCAGAATATCAGCCCTTTACATTGTTTTTTTATTCCGGTAGTCAATATAATATCATGGACTTACAGACTCATCACTTGTTGTTTTCGAACTTCCCTATTGAGACGTCCGGAGTATGGATTTCGGGCATTGGCAATAGCGAACTAAGTGTGGTAGGCGTAACTCAAGTTCAGTACAAGGTGGGTAAGTGCACACTTACCGACACATTACATTGAGATGTATCCAGTTGTAATTGTAGGATATGCCTCCATGCGCATTCAAAATATTATCGTAACTCCTGCCAAAAATGGCGTGTTTATCAAAGGAAAATCCTATAGATCTTCGAGCACATTAAAATCTGTTTTGGACAAAAAAGAGACAGACAATCAAACAGTAACTTACATTGGAGAACCAATCACTTCTCTCATGAATCATGACATTGTCCAAGCAACCCAACAGAATTCTTGCACACCCATAATTGCAGCTAGCACGCAGTCTCTCGAGCCAAACTTTTAATCCTTCCAACACTCTGAAAATTAACAGACTTTCTGCAGCATAAGCATTATACACTGTTGACTCACAACAACAGGTTAACATTGAAGTCTATACCAATCTAGTAATCCACAAAAATCAACATATTGCGGATGTGGAAGTGTATAAATATCGCATTCTTACCGTTGCTGAAATTAATCACGCTCAACCCGTTGTTGACGAATCCCTCTTACAATCTATCAAAAGTGAAATCAATAAAGACATTCAAGAAGTGGGAATCCAGTAGAAATGTTTTGCACTTTTAACTAAATATCATGATGTTTTCTCCACTAGCAAGGGATGTTTTTGAACACCAAATACGGTTAAAAGACAAGCATAAAGCTATTTACATACCTTTGTATCGACTCCCTATGAAATTTCAGAATGAGATAAATGACAAAGTAGACAAGATGTTAGAAGAAGGAGTCATTAGGAAATCGAATAGCCCTTATAATTTTCCCTTAATTGTTGTACCCAAAAAAGATCAGACTTGGCGAAATTGCGTGGATTTCTGTCACTTAAACAAGGAAACGGTTTCCGATCGTTTTCCGGTGCCGTGTACCGATGATATCTTATCCTTGTTAGGACAGAACAGATATTTCACCAGCTTGGACTTACTTGAAGGATATCACTAGATACCCTTAGCTAAAGAGAGTACCCCATACACCACCTCCAGCACAGCCAGGGGACAATATGAATTTTTACTTATGCCTTTCGGTTGTTGTTGCGCCCCGTTTACATTCACCAGAAGGATTAATATAGTGTTTGGAGATTTATTCGGTCATACCCTTCATGCCTATATGGACGATCTTGTAATCTTTTCTAATACCTTAGAAGAACATTTGCATAAACTAGAGCTAGTGCTACAGAGACTAAGGCAACACAATCTAAGAGTAAAAATATTAAAGTGTGATTTTTTTAAGACAGTTAGTCTATTTAGGTTTTACGGTGCCTAGTCAAGGTCTTAAGGTAAATAAGGTGTCGGCTATTCGTAACTTTCCAGTACCTACTAACGTAAAGGGGATACAACAATTTCTGGGGTGTAGTGGGTACTATAGAAGGTTTGTGCACAGCTATTCAATCATAGCAGCTCCTTTAACGGATTTTACGAAGAAGGGCATAGATTTTATATGGTTTGAAACACATCAACAGGCGTTCGATACCTTGAAAGAGAAATTCTGCAGTTCACCTATCTTAAAATTCCCTGATTTCAGTAAGGAATTATCGCAGCAATATGATAAACAGTTCTTCCCTATGGCTTTTTATTCACATAAACTGAAGCCCCCTGAAAGCAAATATGCAGTAATAGACAAGGAAGGGCTAGGTATCATTAACTTACTAGTACATTTTAAGTTCATAATCTACGGCTATCCTGTTAAGGTCCTTACTGACCATAAGCCCCTCACCGAGTTCTTCAAAGGCTTTAATCACAGTCCCAAAAGAACTCGGTGACATATGATCATTCAGGACTTTGGAGCCAAGATAGGATACCTACCTGGGAAAGCAAATATCATAGCTGACGCATTATCCCTCAACCCTATGCCATCATGTATGGAACCATTAGCTGAACTAGAAGATATAGCAACATCCGTGCCCATTGTTAAAACAGTATCTGAACAAGAAAATTCACTAATCCAAACGATCGCACACATTGAAGAGCCGGGTTGGAGAGCTGAACGGGTATACACTGAACAAAGGAAAGATCAGCAGTTGAGTAAAATAATAGATGCTTTGAACGAAAAACTTAAAGAAAAAGAATATTTAAAGTATGTGCAGCAGAATTATATAATCAAAGATAATATTCTGTGTAGGTCCGTGACGAGGAAAACCAGAAGCACACTGCAAGTGACTAACGACCAAGTAGTAATACCAATCTCTCTTATACCAATCGTTCTAAACTGGTTGCATTCCAATCCCTTACATGGTCATCCTGGGTTCTCTATCATGTCACAGAAGGCCAAATCACTATTTTACTGGTCCATAATGCTTGCAGATATATAAAAAAAACATAGCTAATTGTCACATATGTCAGGAAAACAAAGGGCATACTAAGACACCTGTCAGCCTAGGGGCCTACCCCCTGCCAAATCAGCCCATTGAAAGAGTACACTTAGATTTATTAACGGGTATTACGAGTCTGACAGAGGAAATAAACACCTCTTGGGGTTAATTGATGCCTTGACTCATTACACAGAACTAATAGCACTAAAAACAAAAACTGCAATTGAATGCGTTAGGAAATTATACGAGAACCACATCTGTAAACACGGAATTCATCACATGATAATCTCTGACTTTGGTGGAGAATTCAATAATCATTTCTTTAATTCGTTGTGCGGATTCCTTTGCATTAAGAAAATCAGTACCATGATTTATCACCCAGAGTCAAACGGTTTGGTGGAAAGGGGAAATAGGAAAATGTTAAATGTTCTACGAGTTACACTGGGGGGAATGGATCCTATTGGGCTATTGCCATCCCTGCGGTTTTAAGTACTCTTAACCATTCATATCATGTATCCCCTAAGGGATGTTATGGATGCAAGTGTAAGCAGATATAATAAACTTCGTAAAACTCTAGAAAAAGCCCAAATCATAATGAAAAAGAATCATGATAAAACCGCCAAACAAACAAAACCATGTGCAGTAGGCGATCGAATTTATATACAAATATACGTGCGCGAGGGTTTGAACAATAAACTAACACCTAAATTTGAAGGAATGTTTTGAATTATAGAAATATTAACGGCAAACAGGCTAAAAGTTCAAAACATAACAGCCTACTGACATACGAATAGTTCCGTTGGCTCATGTTCGAAGCTAATGGGAAAAGGGGAAGAAAAGGACAAAGGGGAAGAATATATTTATACCTATATATAAAACTTACATCATAAACTAGTATATAAAAACTTGTATGAAAATATATTTTTCCTGTATTGAGTAAGAAGGTAGCTAATGTAAACATGAGTAATTACATATAATTCACTATTTGCAGGTTCCCAACATGAACCTTATATTGTTCAGATTGGTACCGTTTGTTCAGACATTTATCTCATGTGGGACGAGTTCAAAAACAAGAGATATCTAATTTAAGCATGGCTCAATCATTGAAAGAACCGAGGACATATTTATTTCAGCAAGCAACGTAATTCTTGAAGTTGATTTGCAAGCGATTTTCTTGCAAGAAAATGATGTCATTAATCTTAAAAGCGATTTATCGCAATTTGCTCAGTCACTGAATCAATTGCATCGGTGTCATTTTCCCTTTAACCCAGAGAATCCGCTGGCTCAGACTTTGGGTATGGCCGAGTTGTTGTCCTATGATTTGCAAAACAAGACGGCTGAATCAGAATGTTTAGCACGCGATATCCTTATGTGGACCGTCAGACACAACAACGTAGAAAGGCGTAACCCATTTATCTTTGCAGCTCTTAATATATACGGATCAGTAGCAAGCTTAGGTCTAGGAATTTCCAATAGTCTTAAAATTAATTATCAGAAAAAGAGACTTGAATTTTTACAATATCAACATGAATTAATTTTCTCTCAACTTTACAGACAATTAGAGTCAACAAATCAGCTTATGACATTGGTGAACGAACATTCCAGTAATATAAATCAGATCATGGATGTGCAATACTTGCTTGCAACTTTATCATATTAAGGCTTTTAATGTAAAAGTCATTTGAAGCTGGCCATTTCCCTCAACTCAAGGAAGTTGTTTGGAACTGTGAAATGCACGAAAAGTTGTTTAAGACACTGGCTAACTGTGTAGTAGAAGCCTTTTTGACTAAGCATTCCATATGTAAAAATATCAGTATCAGTATCAGTATCTTAAAATATATCTATCAGCACACTTATTTGAAGCATATAGAAGTAATTCAATAAATCAATATATCTGTGTGTGTACTCACTAGGAATCTATATAAAGTGCACATATTTTAATCACATTTATTTGTATCAGTAATTTGAATCAATATATATATATGTACATGTACTCATAAATCAGGTAGCACCTATACTCAACCTGTTACCTTGTATCTTATCCCATTTTGGTACCATTAAGTTTTATTAATATATTATTTTTTAACATACATTCTTTGTGTCATGCAACTATCAGAATTATGTTATTATTTTCTGTTGAATATGTATCTTCATGGCTTGCATTATTTAAATGTATCATTATATATCACATGTGATCCTTAGTAATTAGAATGATATCATATGCATATATCTTATATGTGGATCTGTATTTGTATACTCCATGTATTCTTTTTTGGTTATAAGTATTTTCTATATATGTGATTTTTACATATAACCAGTTAAATATAATTTCCTTAATCACTATGTTGGTAGTTATATGTTTACCATATCTTTTGTATTTATATCTAAAATCACACTATTACATATCATATGTAAGGCAATCTTTCCATCCTGGCTATAATTTGTTTGGTTTTGTTCGTGACCGAGCTTTATGTAAGGGTTACATTAAGATAAAGAATGTATGTACACATTCTGTAGAGTAATGCATATTACCCAGAACCAGACCAAGGAAAAACTGACCAAGCACCAGTGTGTGTGAACATCTGGGATCAGCATTATCAGCATTTGGCAATAACATCAACAATGTCTTCTCTAGGAATCATGTTGACTCTTCCATGAGACGACTTGCCTACATGACTAACCTAGTTGCGTGTGTTAGTTCATCTGCCTGTATATTGAGCAGTGCTTGCTCTCCTATGTAAACGAATTGTATCTCAGACTTCACCTTCCTCTCTTAGCTTAAACATCTATAAAAAACCTTCTTTGCATCTATCCACCGATGTAAGCTAGAAGACTATATCTTAAATATTGTACCATGTGTTTCCACACCAGAAAGAAGCAAATGAAATGAAACTTAGAGGCTATCTTCACAGTCAATGGAGACTTAGGTAAGAATGAATAGTGTTATACCAACTGACGTCTGTTATGCAGCCTAAAAGAATAACCTGGTGCCTCGTTTGTAAATAACTACGAGGACACCAACAACTGCACAGAACTGTCCATCCCTCTCTTTTACCACAAAGGTACCATCACATAACTTCTCATAGAAATGCAGACTTCATGAACTCTAAAAATGACTGTTGTAGCCTTTGCCTTTGATGCAGCACATCCTGAAAACTCTGTGCTGCATTTGCAGTATGTTTTGCTTTTAGTGCCTCTACCAAATCTGTAATATCCCTGAGTATGTCTCCATACTTATTCCTTTCAACAGAATTCCAGAATGCTTTCCAAATCAGGGATTCAACCACTTCTGACACAATGAGCTTACCTGGGAATGCATGTATATAATGCTTCCCCTTAAGAACAGCATCAAGTGTCTTGATGCCAAATATCCCACATTCATTTAGAGCATCGTCCATGCCACATTAGGTACAGATCACCAAAGTCATTGGAGTTGCTCATGTTTTACTGTAATGTGAAACACACTCTCATCACGTATAATTTGCAGGATTTGATGTGTAAGTTGTTCTCTGACATTTTGGCAATTTGTCAAGCAGTGTATGCCATGGGAAAGTTGGTTACTGGGTGAGGAATGACTGGAAGAAAGCCAACCTTCCTTCACATATATAAGATATTTGTTATAATAAAGGCCACAAAAAGTTTTATAGTGTAAGTAACACGGAGAAAGAAAATTCTAAGAACATTCTTAGTTTGCCTTCTTTTAACGGATTTGAAACCATTAAATCATTGCTAAAAGCCTTTAAGGTCAACCTTGTTTTTTCCTATAATAACACACTAAAAGGAATGTTAATAAAAAATAGCCCCAGAGAAAGCCACAACATAATATATAAAATTCCATGTATGGATTGTCCCTCATTTTATCTCGGACAGTCTAGCCTGGGCCTAGAAGTAAGGCTAAGCCAGCATAAATATTCTGTAAAAACTGGGCAAACATCTAATGCCATATTTATTCATTTAAGTGAAAACAACCACTGAATAAATTGGATTGGTAGTTCAGTAATTGCAA